>NC_044500.1:29158307-29459557 GCF_902362185.1 Chanos chanos
GGAACAGATTAAACGCACTCGTTCTCCTCCTCACATTTTTGAATGGAGGAATCATTTCATGTATAGACGGGTGTAGATGTGTAGAGTGTGTACAGTCGTACGGTTTTTGGGACTGTCAAAGTGTTTTTTTTATCTCGACATCAAAAACCGTACAAAAATTAGTTCGCAGATCACTTATGAAAGGTGAGCCACCTGTTTCTAATACGATGAAGATGAGGTTTAAATTCTTGAGTCCTGGTTTGATGTCTTTGACATGAGTCTCCGTTGTCATTGTTCAGTATATCCTCTTAATCTGGGATCCTGGAATGTTCTGGCCGGGCTGAAACAAGACGAAAATATACAGCCTTATTAAGGCTACACCATGAGGTGCAACTTGCAGACACAAAATGCTCCCTAAAGTAATGCAACAAAATTACAAGAAACAGAAGTTTGCTTGCTGAGCTCCCTGGCTAACTATGGCAGACTGGTTACTGAGATTAAGCCATAGAGTAAATATGAAAATTGTTGCTTAGGGTTGCAATATTTTAATCTCGATATAAAATGGTAAACTGAATCGCTAAATTAGCTGTTTAAATTGGGCGAGTACGTGAGCTTCCACACTGCTTTGCACAGATCGTCTTGAAGTCAGCACCAATTATAAACTTGCTGGTTGCGCTACAAAATACATTGCCAACAGACTCGCTAGCAAGCTAGCTTGATTGACATCTATATGTCTTGTTGGCAGAACTAGTAAAATAATTTACTTTTAGAGGAGTACCCTTTTTCTCATCCAAAATTAGCCACGATATTCAACGACGGGACGATCTAATCCATTCGATGTAGGAGGCCATGCAACATGGATCGAACGAGTGAGGTTTCCATTTGTTTATTTTTCATGCACACAGTCCTGGAGATTACTCAGAACAGTTACCCAATCAGAGTACTGAACTTTAGATCGCGGGAATACACATGAAGGCGTGTCAGTTATAAAGTGGTATGAGGAAAACTTGAAGAATTAAATTACAAATTATAATAAATTACCACCTCAAAGCCTGTCAGTTACTTGGAAAATCTGGAATACTCTCTTGGGCCCTTTCTAGTGGAACAGTTGTGAAGGTCAGTTAACAAAAAAGAAAGATTTTTGACTCTACGAGAAATATTTCCTGGTGTTGTATGAAGGCTGTGGTCACGCGCACGCGCAAATCATAGATGTCGTCAATCTCCGAGGAAGTGGCAATCGGCGACATACAGCCTTAGCAAGACTAGACTGACATGACTTCGACATGTTATTTTATCGAATAGCAATCGAACTCAAACCAGCTGAATCGTTTTGTGAATTTGATCTTAGCATGTTTAGTCGTGTCAGACATTGTTGGGGTGAAATTTCAAAGTTTTTTTAAGGCTTCCGCTGAAAGGGTGTCGGTAGCTAGCCTAGACAGCTTTAGCCTGGTAAAGTGTTAAATGTCTGGGAATGTTCTGATCGGAATTTTTTACGTATATCAGCTCAAATCAAAATCCGTCAGCGTAACACACACTAGTTTGTAATAGCGAAGATAACGCTACAGAATTCGGGCGAAAGCCTTGTTGGTGTAGTTAACGTTAGCTGTGTGAAGCCAGCCAACGGTAGCTTTGTTAACATTACTCTGAACCACTATCTGGAAATTTCATGTAAAGATTTTACAAAAGGTAAGCTGTCTTTTTGGATCCTTTGTTACTTTTTGATAGCTGGCCAGCAGTATTGTTAGATTGTTTGTTTATTACATGGTTTCCTGTAACGAATGAACAAGGGTCCTGGCCTACTTTGCAGAGATTGTGTTCTGTACCTTTATCAAGGTGGACCCTAGTAAGTAATCTATTCAGGGCCCTGTGTGTGTGTGTTTGCGGTGGTGTGGGGGTTATAGTTAAACAGGGCTTGATTTGAGTAAACCAGATACTAGATACACATAAAACATATTATGAAATTATCCGAAAATTTCACTCTGCTGCATTTGGTATCCCACGTGTATAGGATTTAAACTCTCAGTTTTAATATTTGCATGAGAGAATGTAACTGTTTTCCTTAGATAGCAGAACAGGTTACAATTTAGTGTTCATCAGACGTATCTAAGTCAGTGAGTGCTCGCTATTTACAGCATAAGGGCACATGCAACCCTGTGTGGGGATAACCCTGCTTACTGTTGTATGAAGTCATATATTCTGTATATTTCTAGTCACATTCATTCTCTAAATCAGAAGAATTAGAAAAGAATAAAAGAATCTGAATTTGATTTGGGGTTTTTTTTTATCATCTCAGGATCCAGGTAGTTGTTTCTCAGGGAAGGAGGGCATTTGCATACAAGTCTCTGAACGTCCCATATCTGTTAACCTTGACCAAAGTTCTCTCTCTCTCTCTCTCAGGCTATAGAGAGTGATATGCCATGGGGTACGACGTTACCCGGTTCCAAGGAGACATAGATGAAGATCTTCTCTGTCCCATCTGCAGTGGAGTTTTAGAAGAGCCTGTTCAGGTCTGCTTTTTATGTGTTCGTTTTATGTCATCACATCTTTCAGTTTATGTTGGCTTGTTGTACCCTCACCCTCAGATTTTACCCTTGTTACCTGCACACATTGCTTTCAGTCATTATTTGATGTATGTCATATGATTTTATTTATATATATGGAATTAGTGAGAAAAATTGGCTGTCTTGGTGCTTAATTTGTGTTTTCCCTGAATAAGCTTGTAACGTTTTTACAAAAATGTTTTTACTATGATCTTTGAGGTTTGTTGCTCATTTTGTACCATTTTACTAGAGTCTATGTGATGTTAGCAGGGTTAGCTTTTGGTTATTCGCGTGTAGTAGAAATCTCGAATATGGTGAGTGGTCTGAAGTTGAATTATTTTGAAGTCACAATTTTTTTTAACACTGGACTCGAGACAGGATTCAAGTCTGGATTCAACTGATCTGACACTCGATTCCAAACTACAGTTTAACTCTGGCATTTCTCAGGGATCTCCATACGAGCTGTGGAAGGCTAAGGGCTGAATAAAAAGTGTTTTCTTTTCTCCCCCCTAATGTGATCATTACCGTGAACAATTTTCCTGTACCGAGGTTGAATGTACGTGCCGAGTTCTTGCTCTGCCTGTGAAAGTATGTGCTTTGGGAAAATTGTTGCTGTGATGGTTGTTGGTGCCAAAGGGCTCACACAAGTTCCAGGGTGGTTTTGTAGGCAATAAACTGCAGTTGAAAATTAATTGATCAGTTGGTTATAGTCTTCTCTCATTGTAATTTTATTGAAGCTCAGCTTAGATTGAGTCAGAAATGTCTCTGTTACATAAAACCTTTATAAGATTTAAGATGTTATATAAATAGTTAGCCTATAACATTTAAGATGTTGCACATGATGGGAACAAGATAACATTTATGCATTAACTGTGTGCCTCAGAGTTCTTATTAGAGATTGTGTGTGTGTGTGTGTGTGTGTGTGTGTGTGTGTGTGTGTGTGTGTGTGTGCGTGCGTGTGCTTAACCATAGAGAATCAGTGGTTGCTCATTCATTCTCACACAGTCAACTCTGGTGATTCTGTTACAGTGGACACCCCGGTAGCAGAAACTGCTTTTCACACAGGATGACTCGTGCGTATCTGTGAAACATGGGAGATACTAACCCCACAAAAAGTGGACGGGTCATAGAAAGGAAAGCGCATATAATGAGCACAGCAGCTCTTTACGTTCTCTTTAGGATATTAGGAATGTTCAAGATCCCATTTGCGTAAAGGAGTGACATGAGAATAAGCAGGAAGAGAACAGAGGAAGGAGAGAGCATGAGAGAGATCAGCTTTCAAAGGGATGTGGCGAGAGAGAGGGAGAGAAGGAACGGGGGAAGAGAAGGAGAAGGAGAGGGAGGAGAGAGAGGACTGAGGAGAAAAAAGACAAGATGTGATTTTTTTTAATCATAGTCGGTTTTGTAATTTGTGTGCAATATTTTAGCTTGCACATCTGGTGGATTATACGGTGTGTACTACCTATACATATGCATATTGTTCTTGGAAACCGTTTGAAAATCCAGCTAGCCATTCAGAGAAGCCAGATAATGTTATGAGAAGGATATGTTATGCTTACCGCTCTAACCCAGAACAGTGAGAAAGGTGAGTTGTTTTCCCCCTATATTCATTATATTCTGTAGTATGTGGCTTGTGTACTGAAGTGAGGTGTCAGCTCCTGTGTTTCTATATTTGTGAGTATCCTTGCTTGTGCGGCTGTTAGACTGCACTGCATGCTGGCAGTGGTTCAAGCACTGGACCACTTAATGATACCTCTACTTAATGACTCAGCATGTGTGTGTTTATAACTAGTCATGTGTTTAAAATGTCTGCTCTCAACATTCCTTATTTGTGTGTGCGCGCAACGCTTCATTTTTCTTTGTGATGTTGACTCATTTACACAAACTGAATTCAGTAGTACCATTGTCGGATAGAGACGGGAGATGGGTGAAACTGTATACTCTACTTGACCTTGTGGGTGTGTGGGGGGATTCTGTCGTGGAGTACTGTTAATTTATCCTTCCACAGGGACCAGTGCTAATCAGCACTGCGGAGTATGAAGGGAGGGAGGCGATTGTCTGTTTCAGTGCATTACAGAGCACCACACACCACATAGTGTGTTCTTCCTTAACCAGCTCTCTGAAAGCCTGCCCAGAAAAACAGTACATCGAGCCTTCTGTCTGTCACTGTTTTCTCTCATTTGTTGATGCCATAAAATCACAGTTTAGCTCAGCGCTCATGTTTGTTTAAGATTCTCAGTTATCCATTTGGCTCAGTTTGGAAAAATAGCACCAGTGTTCCTATTACTCAGTTTTCACATTTAAGGTCTTAATTATTTGACCAAGTCCAGATTGCTGGCTGATGCAGGAAGTGGCCTTTATTCTGCTGTACTTCCTGTCGCCTGCGACCTGACCGTCGTGTTTTTTCCTCCGTAGGCTCCGAATTGTGAACATGCCTTCTGTAACGCCTGCATCACGCAGTGGTTCGCCCAGCAGCAAACCTGTCCCGTCGACCGCTCCCTGGTCACGCTGGCCCACCTGCGGCCCGTGCCTCGCATCATGCGGAACATGCTGTCCAAGCTGCAGCTAACCTGCGAGAACGCCCCCTATGGGTGCAGCGCCATACTGCGCCTAGACCAGCTGCAGGCCCACTCCAGGACCTGTGAGCACAACCCCAAGAAACCTGTCATGTGTGATAAAGGCTGTGGGTGAGTGTCTGTCTGTCTGTCTGTCTGTGTGTCCAGATATCACCATGGTCATTTTTCCTGAACTGGCTTGATCTGTCTGTCTATATCTATCTGTCTATACATATATATATGTCTGTCTGTCTATCTATGTATCTATCTCAGACAATCACAAGATAATGAAAACTTTCCATCGCAAAGACTAGGATTCTTTAGAATTATGTTTGTATTGTTGCTGCTCTGAGTTGTCAAAAAGTGTCCAAGTTCAGTCTCTGCTGGTGACTAAACTGTGCTTATAGCAAAAAAATATATATATATCGATCACAAGCCTGAGTCAAAGTCGTAAGTCAAATTTGGCTCAACTGACTATGTTCCAGCTGGTGTTTTTAAATGTCAGAGGTAGCAGTTGCACTGACACACATTACAGTCTCCTTGGACCCTTTTCCTTACATGCATGTTTGTGTCTAAATTTTTCCTTTACCTGTTCCCTTTGCTCCTCTAGGCTGGAGATGCCCAAAGACGAGTTGTCCGGTCATAACTGCATCCAGCACCTCCGCGGTGTGGTGCAGCAGCAGCAGAGCAAGATCGCTGAGTTAGAGAAAATGGCTGCTGAGCACAAACACCAGCTTGGAGAGCAGGTTGTTTGTTTATTTATTTATTTATAACAGCAATGACATTTATGTGTCAATTAAGGTCAAACTGGCCACACTAGAGCATAGACCAGAGAATGTATTGATGATAAATGTAACATCCTAAGAATTGATTGAAATGAACCTAGTTATTTCTTTTTGTTTAAGACTTGTAGTTTTGATGTTCTTGTTAGTTCTGTCTTTTTATGGTTATATGATGATATGTTTATGATTTTCACGATGGTTTCATTTGTCATTTTTTTTCTGATCGGCAGAGGCGAGATATCCAGCTCCTGAAGGCCTATATGAGAGCCATCCGCAGTGCTAACCCCAACCTACAGAATCTGGAGGAGACCATCGAGTATAATGAGATTTTAGAGTAAGTGGCAGGTCTTCCTGTGGACTCCTAACACATACCAGCAGTGCCAATGAATTCTACTGTAATTTATTCTACTGAATAAATTCTACTGTAAAATCAGGCCAGTTTTAAATCTGAAATAGACCTTTATTGTCAAATGATAAAGGCTTATTGGCTCTGTTAAAAAGTTTGCATATATATGCCATCACTGTACCTGCTCTTATGCATATGTAAAGCATAAGTTACTTAGGTTTTATGAGAGGTTTCTACAGGCATTCCTCAGAGCTCATTATATCATCATCATCATCATATTATTATTATTGTTACTATTATTATTATTATTATTATCATCATGTATAAGAAATTAAACATAAATGTTTCTCAAACTGTTTGTTTGTTTGTTTGTTTACCAGGTGGGTGGGATCCCTGCAGCCAGCCCGTGTGACGCGCTGGGGTGGGATGATCTCCACGCCGGACGCTGTCCTTCAGGCTGTCATAAAACGCTCGCTAGTGGACAGCGGCTGCCCCGCCTCCATCGTCAACGACCTCATCGAGAACGCTCACGAGCGGAACTGGCCCAGCGGCCTCGCCACGCTGGAGACCAGGCAAATGAACCGCCGCTACTACGAGAACTACGTCGCCAAGCGTATCCCGGGGAAACAGGCTGTGGTGGTTCTGGCCTGTGAAAACCAGCACATGGGCGAGGACATGATCCTAGAACCTGGACTGGTCATGATCTTTGCCCACGGAGTGGAGGAGATTTCATAAACAACACGTAGCCAACACAACTGGAAATCGGACTATAGCTGCTTCACAGTTTTGCTTAGATACCGCAACTGAAGGAGGTGGCATGATAAACATCCTCACTGCTGATTGTATCTGGGTTGCTTCTGCAGTAAATATGTTTCACATGCAGGGCAGCTCACCCAGTAGATGCTGAAAGAGTTGGGAGAATATCTCACAATCCCAGTAGATGCTGGGAGAGTTATCCCACTATCCTGATGATGATATCTTCTTAGTCCCTTTGACTGGAGAATGCTGATTTGTAATGAGCGCATGGGTTTAAGCAATATGGTTCTGCAATGGGTGTGACGCCTTGTTTGCGCTAAAACATGGGTTTTTTTGTTTGTTTTTTTTGCTTTCATTCATCCCTTATTGTCAAATTAAATGATCTTCAAGGAAATGACGGTAGGGAGTAAATTCCATTTCTCAGAGACGATCTTGAAGGTTGGGAACATTTGGGAGATATGTGTTCTCCAGGGCATAAAGACGATTACAGCTAGATCGGAATCCGTGAACATGATGCCAAATTGCTACAGGTTAAGTTGTAAAGGAGCCAGAAACCAGAAGTCATGAAGGATTAAACCCATGATAGCACTTATGAACACAGTTAAAATCTAGCTTTTTTTTTCCTTTGTTACGTTATGGGAAATCATCTGGGCTCTTGGGAAGACGCGTGAGAAGTTGAACGATTCTGACACCAGTGGATCATTGTCTAACGCTGTTCTCTGTCCGCAGTTGGACGCTTTGTTCGTGCAGTCAACTCGTAAACGTCATAAACATCTCAGCGACAATACAACTTCGTCTTTTCCAAGCGGTCCCCTCCTGCCCGCCGCTGATGTTTTATTGCATCAGACTCATCACTTTATTACACTTCTTTCTCTATATTTCTCAAATTGTCCCAACCTCAGTATGAGCACAGATTCAGTACAACCTCAACGTAAAATTACTGCAGAACTCTCTATCTTAAAACGACCAGATGAGGTGTGGATGTTTAATTGCACCTCGGGTCCAACAACACAATGAGGAAGTATCATGCCTTTTGTTTCTAATCATACTTGAAGTTGTTGTATTTTATATGTTTATTTGATTCCATGTGGAATTGCACCTTTCGAAGTCCTTTTTTCCGGTTGTTACTTTGTTATGTATACAGTATGTGAAAACGGGTCCAGAAGCATCGCCTTATTGTTGCTTACCAGAGTTTTCTTGTGAATTCTGTGTTGAAACGTAAGATTTGTTTTTTATATGAATTTGTTTTTGATGTTTTCAGTCGCTCTTCACGAACATTTAGACTTGATGTCTTTTGTGCGATTTAGTATGGCCGAGCAATATATGTCTTAAAAGCGTAATATACATTTTATTCTTGAACGCAGGCGCCCGAAGGATGTGCAAACATCACGAAGCGTCCACACTGGCAGTGTATAATAATGTTTAAATGCGTTCCTTTGGTGTTTTATTGACTGACCTCGTACAGCTCTCTCCCGCTTAATATGATGAATAATCTCAGGACATCTGTGTCTTATTCAACATTAATCTCTACGAATATTTTCCTTAAGGCTATGGAAAAGTTTCTGAAACATGTAATGTACTGTTCTGTACCAAAAGAGATGTTGAGATGAAGACTGATCGTATTGACAAAAAACCAAATGCTGGAAACTTGTCAAGTGGAGCACTGTAACTTAACATCAAGTGCATTATTACACGACTTCTCTATAACTGCTGACCACTTAAGCTTTTCAGTTCATATTTTAGATGGATGTTGCCTGAGGTTAGTCGCATTAAAAATTAAACGAGAAAATCCGTTTGGCTCTAGCAGTTTTTTCCTCCACTAAGCTTAATATAATTGAAGAAACGAATCTGTTAATGAGTGCGTGCAACGAGTGCCAGTAGCAGTTCACTCTCTTACTACCTACTCCACTAGGCTATATCAATTTCTGTCACGAAACCAGGGGTAAAGTAACAAAGAAGTCGTTTATTTAACAATGGAGAGAAACTTAAGTGTTGATTAAGCAGTGAGACGATGTTCCATCACCATTTCTGCTTTTACTGTTCGATGGAAGCTTGCTGGCTGCGGATATCGTGGTATTACGGTTTAATGCCCAGTGATTCCTGATCCATTTTTCCTTTGCTTACGTAATTCCGTTTAAATATTAATTTCTGAAGTGTTTTATGTAATTTCAATGGCTTATCATATTTAATGTGTGTGTCAGAGAGAGAGAGACTTGATGTGTCTGTGTCCCGGTTACTTATGTTCAGAGATTTCATCTAAACGAACCAGAAGCTTCTGAGGCAGCGCTTCAAGCCTCGTACAGTAATCGGTCGCGTGTTGTGCATCTAATCAGTTGGATCACTCTGTGTGAGGGGTTTTCCCATAGTGCTGCAATGTAGCTCTGCAAGACACCTTGCAGGTAAGATTCGTAAAGTTTGAAACTGCCACGATCTTCAAGACCCGCCCAGAAGAGTCTGCAGGAGTTGCCTAATCCACAGTGTTATCCTGCCCGTTCGCCACGACAATCGTCCTTGTTAAATCAATGAAAACGTTTGCCCCGAGGCATAGTCCGCTGACAACCCCCACTATCGCTGGAGTACCGAGGCAAATTGCTCTAATTCAAGGTAAGTTATAATACAAGTTGTTTTGTACAGCCGTGTTTTACGTTTCCTTATACATTTCTCGGTCGGTGTGCGACAGATAATCGTTTGAGTTATTTTAAGACATGGGGGTTAATCCCTTTATGTTGCTATAAATACTAATGAATGAACTCAAAATAATATCTAAAACTGAACGTCTGTTCCAAATATGTTGACTTAATGAAACAAATAACTGTAAAGGGAATGGGTAGTTGGGTCAAATCTTAATTTCTGTTACGATTCATTTTTCATCTGTTGCGGAAATCAAGATACAGTCAGTGGACGGTATAAGGCAAAAATCAGTCAATTCTGAAATCACATCAAATTTTTCATTTAATGTTTTAAACTGCGTTGTCTTGTTATGGTTGTCAGCGTAGTATAAAGTATGTATTGTATCGTTGTCATAACCCGCTGTGGCTCTATATGAATAAGTGGCTTTGAAGGTAGAAGCACCTCAGAGGAAGATGAACATAGATGAACGTAAACTTCGATAATTTGAAATGAACCACATACTGTACATTGTCGCAGGAGAGTCTTCAATGTTGGACTTTTTCCACACAAAAAAGCAAGAAATTAAGGTCCGGTCAGGAACAAATTGAACTAGGACAAGTGAATAAAACACCATCTAGCATGTATAACGAGTTAAGTCGTCTTTAGTTTCAAAACAAATATGTCTTTGATTTAGTCGTTCCTTCATCAGTTCCGCAGGAAAAGCACGACTTCTTTATGAAATTTTTCTAACCCTACAAGTTTTACCTGTCAATCCTGCAGTGTCGGTGAGATCTATGTTTCTCTTTTCCACCTTTGCCGCGGATGTTCACCTGAGGACAAGCGGGAACCATATTTTTGGGCGTAGGTCAGCCAAAGTCCATATTCTGCGAGGTTCTGGCGTAGTATAGGTTTCATTTGTTTACCTTAAAGTCAAATAAGTCTTTTATTTGAGTTTGCTCTGACGATGTGGACGTGGTACAACCTGTCTTAGACCAAACTTCTCCACAAACTATAGTGTCTCGTCTGGTGTTCCAAGTACAAGAACGTTTGCATCTATTTCATTATATTAAGTTTCCAAAATTTGAATATAAGAGCAGAATACTCATTTCCAGAATTGGAAAAGATGTGTTTATACAATAACTTGCTAAAATGTTGGGGAAACAGTTTAGAGCATATACAATAATATTAATAAACACACTTATAACAGCAAAGGTCTTAAACAAATGGCTCTCAAATTATTTATACTGTCCCTCACAAAAGCTGGGTCAATTTACAGGTAGGTATTGACAGAAAGTTCAAGTAAGAATAGCAGCATATGCATGATATGAGCAGCTGAGAAGGCACACCTTGTTTTGAAGGAGACACCTTTAATACGCTATACCTGTCATGACAGTACACAATCTGTGATGTAGTACACATTTCAGAAGAATGGGGATTAACCTGTTCTGTTCTATTCAGATATCTGTTCATGGACGTTGAACTTCCTACAATAGCAGCTAACAAAAATCTACACTTCCTCTGAACTTTTTTCATCCCTTCTTTTTACAGAGTCGTTTGGTTTGTTGTGTTAACACCTCTGTCTGGTTCCTCCCTGTTATGTGTTGCTCCATCACTCTTTTTTTTCCTCTTTGTTCTCTGCACCTTTTTCTCCAGGTCAGCTTGTCACCACAGTTTGTCTGTGTGTCTCGCTCTCTTATTTATGATTTGGTATGTGTGTTTCCTCAATCACCTCCACCCTCTCTTTCTCTCTCCCTCCCTCTCTTTCTCTCTTTCTCTTGTTTTCTCTAACCCATTGTACCAGGTTGTGAGTGAATAGTGACTAGCAGAATGGCTTCTCAAGACAGCGAACTGAGCCCTGTGGAATTCATCCAGCTGCAGGAGTACATGGAGTGTAAGTCTCTCAAATTCATTCATTCATTTGTTCATTAACTGAACAGTCTGGATTAAAATTTTCTCACAGTCTTCATTTTACGCTTTTGTCAAGTATTTCAGTGTTCCACAGTATCAGACTAATGAATCAGTTGACAGTATGTTTCAATTGTAATCCACACCAACGCACATGATTCAACTTTTTCACTAATCCCTGACTCAGACACCAGTTCACAGGGAGGTTGTTTTTGTTCTGTATTGTCAAGTCGGTAGTACCACTGTAAGTTGTTTCTGTCGGATTTATAATGTATGATTAGCGTGCCATTTGTTAAATTAGTTGTGTAGTTATGTTCATGACATCACAATGTTGGCTATATGTTGCAACCCTGAAATTGCCCAGCAGATCTTGTGTGTTTTCTGCCATGCAGACAGCAGTATGGAGGTGAGGGATGTGCTGAAGCAATTTAATGCAGGTGGGAAGTTTGCCCAGCATAAGTTTGGAGAGGTAAGGTTAAGACACTCTAAAGTTAAGAGTCATAACAACTTGAAGAGCTGACTGATTCTCTTTTTGTAACTGTCATTTTTACAGCTTTTTTTAAAAGCCATAACACATATTAAAGTATTTCTCAATGACCAAATAACAGATTAATTACTGATTAGAATGAAAACAAATTGTAACATAGAGTGTAACAAAATGCAAATAGTTCATGAGAAATATGCCAGTCTTAAATTAACTCTGTATACTTGCCCACACTGATCCACTTTTAATTTACTGCTTGGCACATTTTCTGTGCAGTGTCATATGCTATTGATAGAATATGGGTAGTTTTATATGGACATTAGTGTAATTCACCTGTGAAGAATCATAGCCTACTCATGCTGACACAGTTTTAGGATGTGCTTTATTACTGAAGCCTTAGGGCAGAACATCTGGAGCAACCAGCGCACCCAATCTGCAAAGCTTTTGTCAATATCATTATCAAAAGTCACTTAAATTGTGAGGACACGGGCATCAAGAGATTACCACAAAATACATCCATAAATTAATCTGCGTACTCAGACCCTCCAGATAGCAGATCTATTCACATTAATACAATGTCATTTATCTCTATGTAAGTCAGTAAAAGTTATTTTATCTTAATGTATTATTGCTGACGTTTATGTTTATGGTACGTCTAACTGTTCCTTTGTTTTAGCGCATCGATGCAGTTGGATTTTCCCTGTTCCTGAAGACGTACCTGGAGGTAAATGATTTTCCAGAAGATCTCTGTCAGCGACTTTATCGCTATTTCCAGGCTTCTGAGCAGCATTCGTCTGAAAAATGCACCTCCCCCAAAGACGGTTAGACTTCACAGCATTACCATATTTTGCCTAAATGCAGATACCAAACTCTCAAACACACCAGTGCCTCCTTTTCATTCTTTGCTCAGGTGGTGTTTCCATTAAAGACATATCGTGCTATTTTTCTGTGCTGGAGGCAGGAAAACCTAGAGACAAGTTGGAGTGTAAGTTTAACACTTTTTGTCAAGTCATTACACAAATGGAACTTAAATACTTGCGTATTAAAAGATGCAACAATTCTCCAGTAATCCTTACTGTGTGACAACTGATTATATTAGCATTAGAGAAAGAGTGGAAAGGCAATTTTCATGTGACAAAATGGGAGTTTGTGAATGACCCTGTGGACACATAGCAGATGCAGTCAACTGAAATGTAAGAATTAAGTATAATACCAGCACTTCACATTTCTGTCTTTACAAAAAAAAAAAACAATTGTGTATTTGAGTCACCCAGCTACCTTACTTTAAACAATTACATTGTGTGTACATGATCAAGCCAAGAATGAGTTATTGGAATGAATGTGTAAAGTTTTGAAAAACAAACCTAATTATACCACTCTTCACATACAGTTACTTTCAAATTATATGACAAAGATGGCAATGGGCTTCTGGATACCTCGGTGAGCTATTTGTACACCCAAATAGTGTGTCTGTTGTGGAGTAGATGTGTTGGCCAGTAAAACATAGTTTAAAAACTTATTCTGTTAGAACAATAATGTAGCAATTCAAAATGAAAATATACCCAAGATGTGGCAAGAGTGGATGTCATTTCTAGTTTTCTGTCATTTTTTCTCATTTTGTTGTAATAGGAAGTGAACAGGATAATCACTCAGATGGTTCGGGCCGCCCATTACCTCGGCTGGGATGTGTCAGAGCTCAGGCCGGTGATTAAAATGCTCCTCTCTTGTACAAGCATTGTTTGTAATTCATGGTGTTACACGTTAAAAAGAAAACTGTAAATATTGAAATTCTTGCACACATATCACAAATTTACAGTTTGTATCAAGGTAATTAAAACATGCTACTTAGATTTTCATGATTCGGTTGAAAAATCATCACGTGTGTGTGTGTGTATATATATATACACACACACCACACTATATATATCTATATATATATCCACTACTTGCATTTCAGCTGCCAAGCCTGAATGAGAACTAGCAATTGGCCTAGCCTATAGGTACAAGCTTTTCAACACAATGACTGTGAGGGACAGGGCCGGTTATAGATTGCTGTGATTGGCCAGGTGCTGAGAGACATGATGACAGCCATAGATACAGACAGCAATGGGATGGTCACGCAGCAGGAGTGGATCCAGGGTGGTCTGAACAACATTCCCTTACTGGTGCTGCTGGGGCTGAGGGTAAGAGCCAAACCTTTTTTTTTTCCTTTACACAGTGCATATACATGACTTTTACTCTCAGCAATGAACATTAATTGTGTCATAGTGACACACTCATGAGCTATTTGTGGAATTCCTGTATTCAATACTGGGGTGTTCAGCAGTTAACCATGTGATTACATGTAGATTTCCTTTGTCTATTTTTTTTTTAAATCTTTAATTCAAGTTCAGTGTACTTAAACCAAACCTTCCACAACTGATCGTAATTTCTTTAAGAGTTGGGAATAAAATAGGAATGAGAATATTATTGTCAACATGTCAGTTATGTCGTCGAACACAGTACTGATATGAAACTTGCTAAGAAGCTGGTTTTGTACGTATGCAGAGACTGGTTAGGTTTAACTGGTGCCATATTCCTCTTTTCCTCTTGCAGCCTTTAGGTGGCATCACACGTGCATTTATATGTGGACGGTTTGAACTCTTGCATAGTGACTTGTCCTGTTTTTGTTCAGATCCCTGAGAAAGACGGGCAGCACATCTGGAGGATGAAGAATTTTAACAGGCCCACGTACTGCTACGTATGTCAAAACCTGCTACTGGGGCTGCGCAAACAGGGCCTCAGCTGCAACCGTGAGTGCCCTTTGACCTTTCGTCATCTCCGATCGGCTGTCCCATACATGACTTAATGTAACATAATGGGAACAATCTGTTTGTAGACATGCAAAAAAAACACGTCGAATTTATGTCCGTTTTTGATATGAAACATAATTTTAGTCACCTTTCAGAATACTGTGTGTTGTTTGGATTTCAGACGGACTTGCCAAATTACTTTTTTTTTCTTTCTCCTTACTTTCAGTTTGCAAGTACACTGTCCACAGTCACTGTGCCAATAAGAATCCAGCTCCCTGTGCGAAAACGTTCGTCAAATCTAAAGCAGAGTTAGGGGTGAGAAAAGCTGTGATGTTCGAGATTTTTGTCAACATTGCTTTCAAATAAAATATCATTCTCTATCCACATGAAGAAATTACAACAACAAAAAACGTCACCATGTACCAGAGTGTCCATTTCCAACCGTAGGTACCAGCTCATGACTGGATCAGTGCTGACTGTGACTCCAGTAAGTGTGAGATCTGCAATAAGAAGATCAAGACACTTATGGGAAAGCACTGTGTGTGGTGCCATGGCATGGTGAGAGAGTGCAGCATGTATGTGTGTGTGTGTGTGTGTGTGTGTGTGTTTGTTTTGCAAACTCACAGAAGCATCATTCACAGAGGCTTCAAAGAGCGAATTGTACATTTAATGCAGGCCTAAACATAGTTTATATTTAATCTGTGGTGTGTTCAGCAAAAGACAAAAACCCCAGTGTAACAGGACCTGCTAAGGACTGTCTGTACTCATTTTTTCCCTTTGTGTGACTCCCTTGCATGTCAACAGAAGAAATGTAAAACCTTATGATCGCATGATAATTATAGCTTGTGTAACATGGTGCCTCAGTAGGGTTGGCCTTAAAAAATTTATAGTTTAAATCCTTTTTTCTCTGTTTTAACTCTGTTTATTTTAAGCGCCATAATGACTGTGTGTCGCTCGGCCCAACTGCCTGTGACTGTGGACCTCTGAGGGACCATATTCTCCCACCATGGGCCATATGCACGGTCTCCAAGGTAACAGATTCACCAGTGAGACTGTGGAGAGAAAGGGAGTGAGAGAGAGAGGCGGGGGTGGAGTGAGAGTTTGACCACTTCTCACAAATGACCTGTCTCTTTAAGCTAAATGCCTTTGTATCCATGTAGACTTTCATATTAAGCATCTTGAATATTTGCGTATTGTACATTACCCTGTGTTTGTAGAGCATGTTCTTTTGTATTTATGAATTTGCAACCTGTCCCTGGTGCTAATCTTCTTTGCTGACTGATGGGCTTTAGGAAGGTATGGGCTCCATCTCTGCGGAAGAGAGGGACCTGGTGAACATGACTGCAGATGGACATTCACTGCAGGTAAGAGGATCACCTGTGATTTATGTCAGCTATTGTCATTTGTAAAATGACAAAATTTCATTTCGCTCAATGGACTGAACGTTTTACCTAATTCCCCTAAATACAGCCGATTGTC
Source organism: Chanos chanos (assembly GCF_902362185.1). NCBI lineage: Eukaryota > Metazoa > Chordata > Actinopteri > Gonorynchiformes > Chanidae > Chanos > Chanos chanos. The sequence goes on from NC_044500.1 coordinate 29,174,536, forward strand.
TGAATTTCTCTGCAAAATGCCAGTTCCGGTTGTTTTAGTTTTACTTTTATTTCTTTCTTATTTCTCTATTTCCGCGGCCCTAGGCCTTCCCTGTCCCAAATGTTCATCCTCTTTTAGTGTTTGTGAACCCAAAAAGTGGTGGCAACCAGGGAGAGAGGTAAGAAAAATACTATATGTACGACATATATTGGTACAAAAAAAAAAAAAAAAACAGTTGTGTATTATTTGAGCTTAGCATGTGTATATTATTTTGTGGATATTGTCCTTTTTTCTTGCAGAGTCTTACGGAAGTTCCAATACCTGCTGAACCCAAGGCAGGTCTACAATCTATCCAATGGAGGGCCAAAGCCAGGGTACAGATGATACTGTGCATATACAAAACTAAGCACAAGCCATTTGCATTTTTTAACTCTTGTAATTAGTAACATAGACGTGTTGTTTTGCAATCACTTTTTGCTGCAGACTTCATTTCTTCCGGAATCTTACCATGTACCGAATCTTAGTCTGCGGTGGTGATGGCACTGTGGGGTGGATCCTGGAGGCTATTGGTCAGAAGAGACACATTCTCGTTGGCTTTGATACTGTCCAGTGCATCGTCCAAAATAAGCCTGACCAAAGTTCCTAGAATTACATTAGTGTCTGGCCTCATAAAAAAAAAAAAACAGCAGTCCTTTTTTTGTGAGCTGGTTAATTTGCATCTGTGCTACAAAACTGCCTGTAAAAAAGATTTTTCCTTTTGTCTTCAAATAGAAGACATCTGATATTACACCCTCAGATATATAAGATTTATCAGACATGCCCACACTTACACCTGTCATCTCTGTCTCCTACAGACAAAGCTAATCTGGCAGTCCGTCCTCCGGTAGCAGTTCTGCCCCTTGGCACAGGCAATGATCTGGCCCGATGCCTTCGCTGGGGCGGGGGTAAGACGGCGTCCTCAGTCCTATCATTCCATGCTGGTACAAAATGTCTGTCGTATCAGTGTCCAAAAGAAGTCAGAATGGAAACATCCCTGAGTAGAGCAGAGCAGCTTCACACACAGAATGAAGCTCACTGAGCAATCAAACAGCCTGATCTGACTGTATGAATTACCCACCAAAATGGTAGAACACCAAGAAGGCCGTCAGAGAACTGTACCTGTAGTCTTGATTAGCCAGGATTCCTCTTTTAGAAAAGGCTGAAGAAGTACAGAAAAAAAAATCAAAAATTGACTTAAAATGGCTATAATAAAATACTGAGTGTCATATCTGCTTTAGAATAGGTTTGGCATCAATTCTTTGCAAATCCCAGTAATAACTGCCTATTGTTACATACTTCATACCACACACTGAAGGATAGTGTCACACAAAAAAAGGGGGTTTCATTCTTGAACAAACACAGAGAATCTCCTTGTAAGGTCTAATTACTTCTGGGATCTGGCAGTTAGTCAGTGACGATTTTATTTTATTGCGCTGACTGTGTTGTGGTAGGATATGAAGGCACAGATCTGAGCGAGATTCTGAAGGAGGTGGAGGCTAGCTCCGTCATACAGCTGGACCGCTGGAGTATCCAGGTTATCCCAGATAACCCCCAGGAGAAGGGCGATCCTGTTCCCTATGAGATCATCAACAATTATTTCTCCATCGGAGTGGTGAGTCAGTTAGGTTACAATCACCCCATGCCGAATAGTTTTGTCTGAAGAATTAGCCTTCAGTGCTCCACTTTAATCACTGTTATCATATTGATAACAATCTCTAAAGGCATATATATATACACACACACACACACACACACACACACACACACACACACACACATATATATATATATATATATATATATATATATATATATATATATATATGTATGTACACACACACACACATACATACATACTATATACTGTATATATGACCAGCTAGTGCCATAGGGTTAGAGTATTTGAGTGACGTTTGATCACTTCCAAGCATCTAAATCATGTGTCTGATTCCAGGATGCTTCCATTGCCCACCGATTCCACACCATGAGGGAAAAGTGCCCACAAAAGTTTAACAGCAGGTGAGATTCTGAGAAAAAGGCTTAAGTTGCGAGCCATTCATTTTCTCTCTCTCTCATTTGAAATGAATCAGGATGAACTGGCACAGTACTCAGCACCACTGACCACCCATAACCATTACTGGCACTTCACCTACAAGTTTCTGTCCTAAAACTGACACACATTCTGCGTCATCCCTGGTACTAGGAGGTTTTTACAATGTATTTTAATATTGTCTTTGGGTTTGCTATTGTAATACCTTGTATAAACTGTCCCTCTTATCCTTAATGTGTCTGTTTCTGTTGCCTAAAAGAGCTAAGAACAAGCTTTGCTACTTTGAGCTGGCCACCTCTGAGACTATATCATCCAGCTGCAAGAATCTGAAAGAATGTATTCAAATTGAGGTGAGCACTCTGGTATTGGTAAAATATCATATCTTGTCCTGTTGTGTCTGCAATGGAAATGCTTTTGATATAGCTGAATAAGACAGCTGCTGTTCTCTCTTTCTTCTCTCTCTTTCTTTTTTTCTTCTTTACACAGTAGGACTAAAACACATCCATAAAAGGAATCAAGTATCTGTCTTTTCTCTGCCAGTTTGGCTTTAGCCATTGATAGGAAATTAGATTTGTTGCAAATATAAACCAGACAAAACTGATTGTCGTGTGCAGTGTGTCTTGTTGTAATGTTTCTTAAATGTACATGCACCATACCTGCCTCCACTGAAACAAGTGCTTGTTAAAGAGAAGCATGAGTGTCACTGTCTGCATTTACAAATCCCCCCAAAACAGCAGTAGCTCGGACTCAGCCGCTCTGACCAGAGATTTTTAGACTTGTTTTGCACAAAGGCCGTATTGTTTAAGTAACATCTATAAATGAAATTATATATGTAAAAAATAAAAATTGTAAATGATGTTGAAAACCTGAGTCTATCTCGGTTTTCAGCATGAACTGATTTTTCCATAAATTTTATTGCTAGATTTAAACAAACGTAATCTTTCATCGAGTCTTCTTTACTGTGTCTGTGTCCTGATTGTTTGCTCCTGTTGAACTTTACCCTGAGTTTTCTCTATAACTAGTGTTTTTTTTTGTCTGACAGTGCTGTCGAACCCCATTGGACCTGCGCAATCTCTCTCTGGAAGCCATTGCGGTGCTCAACATTCCCAGCATGTATGGTGGCTCCAACATATGGGGCGAGTCCAAGAAACCAGAGGGGGTGACTGAGGGAGACAAGCAACTGCCCAAGGTCATTACTGACCCGGAAATCCTTAAGACGAGAGTTCAGGGTGAGATGAGTTTTCTCTGCACTCACACTCTCAACACACCACAAAAAGAGAAAATGCCAGGTGTGATGTAAAGGAGAGATGTTATTTATTGTTGTCAAACATATGTCATAAGATGTGTTGTGTTATGTCCTATTTTAATGTGACATTCTTGATGTTCTCCACTCACAGATATGAGCGACATGCGTTTAGAAGTGGTTGGGCTGGAAGGAGCAATGGAAATGGGGCAGATTTATACTGGCTTAAAGAGTAATGGACATCGACTTGCTCAAACTGCACAAATCACTATCAGGTGGATAACATGGAGTTCACATTCACGTAGTTCTATACAAACCAAAATTATCAATATAGTCAATAACTGTATGAGTTTTTTCTATCTTGGTTTTGAGGTATTATAATATTGTAATATGAGGATACTGTAATAATAATGTATCTTAATTGAGAATGCATAACCATATTTATGGTTTTGCTCATGCAATGAGTTTCCCTCTGCAATTTAGGACACTGAAGGCTTTGCCTATGCAGATTGATGGAGAGCCGTGGATGCAGCCTCCTTGTACTGTAAGTAGTTACCGTGGTGATAGAAGAATGCCAAAAGGAGCCAGTGTGTTTAAAACAAATACTTTGCTGAAGAACTGGCATTTCATGCTGGGTTTTTTTTTTTTTTTTGCCTTTCTTTTATTATATATTCTGATTCAAGATCAGAATACGCAGAGAACATTATTAGTTAAGCTCCCTTCAGCGCAAGACAGACTTTTGTGCCTTTATCTGTTCTCACGTTGAGAGTCAAACATCAGTTCATTCGAAATTCACCTGGCCACATAAACATGAGATGCTAAAGTTAGTGAAAAAATAGTGTGTGTTCGTGTCCAAAGCTGAAGGCTGTGTAACCGCTATACTGTGCCTCTGTTTTCTCTCTGTCCACATTTCTCTTCAGATCCACATCACGCACAAGAACCAGGCCAACATGTTGATAGCTCCACCTGCAAAATCAAGTGGATTCTTCCACCTCTAGAGGAATACAAGACAATGTCCACAAGCAACAGACCTCTGTGGTTCATTTGTAGTATAGGTAGAATTTCAGAATTATACAGTGTGAAAACGTGTCAAATTGATCCAAAAAGGATGTGGTGATTTCCCTGTCGTTTGATTTTTTTCTTCACTCATTTTTCGGTCCTGTCATGTGATCATGTCTCAAATTATCCAAAACTGGTGTTTAGAAAGAGTTGTGCTTTGGATGTAATATGCCACATTTAGCTCTGTTCCTGAAACACAAAAGTTTTTCCATTGAGAATCTCATTCGTCTGTGAATTTTTGTCTGAGTAGAATGTGTTTTCTCTTACCTAATATGAAGTGGTGTATGGCACAGTGTGTTTCCATGATAGCTTTTTTTGGCAGCAGTAACTCTATTATAAGACATAATTTTTTTCCAAAATAAAAGCCTAGTTTAAGTCAAGATCCATAAAACTGCCACCAAAGTGTTACACAAATATTTTAATTTTATATCACAAGACCAAACAAAACACAGTTTAAACAGACAGGGGCAAAAATAAATTGATTGAAAGATTAAAAATTTAAAAAGTAAGTCAGAAACAGGCCTTTTTTTACGCTCATTTGAGGAAATTCACCAGTTAGGAAACAAGGTTTGGAGATTTGACTGTGAAAGTCTTTTTAAAATGCATTTCCATTCTTCTGATAATTTAATAAAATATGCCTTATATAATAGCATGCCAACTACACATACATTCCCTTCACAGCACAGTGTTATAGGAACTGAACTCATATATCAACCACAAACCCTCTATAAAGCCTTCATTACAGTATTTTAATGTTATATTTCATCACTAAATGATTCATGAATGTTTTTTGCATTCTATTAATATTTTACTCATAGTGTGTGAGTTTATATGTTAAAGGAGTGATTATATATTTGTCCTGTAATATTTAATGTTATCCAAACTAGGATATTAAAGCAGTCTGTGTTGGCATATCATTTTTTGTTCTGTCCATTTTTTCTCTGAATTTCACCATTGCCTATTGCCATCTCTTATCTTATTTTGACTAGCCTAGCTTAAACCGCGGCTAATGACACAGCTGTGCTTGTCAGTGACCAACAGTGCCCCATATGATTTTCAGCTGTCACTACCTTCTAATCACCTGCCAAACCCCTCCTTGCTCTCATCTCTCAAAATTCTCCTCCAAATCGTGTCTCTGAAGACATTCTTAGGGACGCATATTTGTTAAGAGTCGTATTTTCACTCCCCAGCAAACTGTCACACTGTCTCGTCCAAGGTCATATCCGTGACCGGGTGTAATGTGCGTGACTGAATGCATCTTTTACGGCCAGTATTGCTACTGCAGCTGCCATTGCAACGTTCCCCTTTTAGCATTTGTTTTATATGGTGGCTCGTATGTTTGGGGTGTTTATTTGACAGTGTGGCTTCGTGATGAGTCACTGAGAACCATCCATCACTTCCATTCCACCTCTGTACCATTTTTGGTACGCTGCGATCCATTTACAGAGGTGAATCCCAAGGCGGCTTAAGCCTTAAAAAGGATTTCAGTATGTGCTATCGAAGACAGAGTTTTGGTTATTGACTAGCTAAGTTCCAAGGTCAAAATATCCATGTAACTTTGAGATGAGACGGTTTCAGAACATGGATGTCAGGGAACGGCCACTAGTGGGCAATATTGGATATGCCGTGCTACAAAAGAGATTCAGTTCTTTAGGAAGCTGACGTACTTTGGCTTGCTTCCTATTCTGCCCCACTTCTGTCGATTTTGTTGTTGTTGTTGGGGTTTTTTGTTTGTTTGTTTTTGCTTTATTGTCATTTAGTTCTTTTTAGGATTTCTCATCGACGAAGTAACTAACATAACATTATGTTAATTTAAATAAAGTAATGCTAAATCTGACTGCGTCTTCAGATTTTTGCAACACATCCATTATTTGGATTAGAATAAAAAATATAGCAATTACATACAAATAGTCTTTGTGGTGATTGACATTGCTCTTAGCAGTTCCTAGTTTTGGCCATAAACCTGTAACATGTCAGCAAACTGCGGGAATAAAATGCAGGGACACAGTGCGAGCCACGGCTAAATGAGTCTGATATTGTTGGTGGCGGATCCGCATTCGTAAGACTGAAAACCTCCGTAAAATTTTAAAAATAATAATAATAATAAAATAATAAAATATAAAAAGGTGGAATGACGCACTTCGAGAGCAAGACTGTCCTTCGCAGATTAACAGAATTTATATGTAGCCCATACTTACTAACGATAAACTACCTTGCTTCCGTGCATAGCTACTTCTCCCACCCCTCTTGGTTAAACAACAATGTAAGTGACGGGCGCTCAGAAAATTTGAATGTGGATGCTTCATACGGAACTATCTTTGTCTCTTAATCAGAATCCATGTAATTTTACTTGAACAGCACCAGAAAATCTGACAATTCGATATTGTTCCGTTCGCTATTTTTAGAAACCCCCTTTCACTCTTTTTGTCCTCAGATCTCCACATCTGCTCAACCAACGTAACAGATTGGGATTCCACCAACGTCAATGGGTAGCCTCTCATTTACGTCATCGGAGGAACCTGCCGCTGCTCTTCTGCAATAGACAAGCACCGGCTGTTCTTACTAGTAGAGCAGTGGAACAACGGGGGAAAGTCAATCTGGCTGGAAAAAGGGTATCGCATTGCGTAGTCTGAGGCAGGGAAGAAAAGCCCACTCTGTCTCTCTATCGACTAGTTCCTCTAGATTTAAATCGCAGTGGTACTGAAATTGGAGGAGGCGTAGCCTATATAAGCAGTCACTCGAAAGGTGAGCGTGTTCGCAGGAGCAGTACACTGAACAAGAAGATAAACAAAGCGTCCTTTCAGAGTAGTCGGAAAGCGGCCAAGTTTTTAAGGAAACATGATGCGGACAGTCTGCTGATGTGCGCACGTGTAACAGGTGTCTGCGGTACAGGTAGGAATGGGTGAAAACCCTATTATATCGCCTGAATAGACGAGGTGTGTGTAAGGTGTGGACGTACAGTACACATTTAAAGACACCTTGTGGTAATATTTTATTTTTTTATTTGTTCGGTTACCGCTAATGATTGTTGTTCAAATGAATAGTCACAACAGACTTGGAGTTAAAAATGTCAGTGAAACCATGCGAAAACATACTTTCAGTCACAACTTTCGCAGTCTAACATCAAGTTGGTCGGGAGCAGCGAGACGTTTTGCTTTTTTTAAACAGTGAATCTCAAATAGCATTTAGTGGCATGCAATGCAGGTTATTTTAAGGCCATGAAATTTGAAAGATACAAGGGCTTATACACCACGCTTCTTTGTATCTTACCGTAGCCTATATTAGTTTAATTAATAGTTAGGAAAAGATGTGACCATTCTTTTTCCTTAAAATTGTTATGATGCGTTATGTTAGCTATTGTTGTGATCTTTATTAATAAGCACAAAATATCACAAAATATCACTTTACAATAACTTTGCTGGGGCCAGTCTCAGTCTCTCTTTACTGGACTAACTAGTCGCAAGCAACCAATAGATCTCAACGTTACCATACAGGCGTTACTGATCATATGACTGTATGAATGCTCAGTATTTTGCACCTACGGCTATACGTTTATGTGAACGCGTTCAGCGTGTTTCTTGATTCACTCGGCTGTCATTCATAATTATCAAGTGTGTAGTTATTTACATTTTGCATTCTTAAATTTAATAAGAACACAATGAAAACCTGAAACACTTAAACTCCAATTTGTTCAAATCAGCAAATGCGCTAAGGGTAGATGGGTTCTTATAGTATTCACAAATGAGATGTATTAATATTATACTACTCTATAATAAAAAAAAAACCCCACAATATTACACACAAAGACACATTTCACACACATGCTGCTAATATTACCATGTTACTCTTATGATGCACTGTATATAAACATTCATAAAAGTCACTTTGTAAAATAAATAAATAAATAAAATGATGAGGGTAGGATCTGCAACATCTGAATTGGAACAGAAATCTTAATGGAATAGACCTTTCAGATTCCCAGACCATTTTGGTAGGGTCATTAGTCTTGCTTGGCAAGATACTGAACCCCTGAGGCATTCTCCGGTTCTTATCCACCGCACGGCCTTCAAACCGAGTGTTATGACAACTCATCACAGTAACACACTCAGACTGATATGGACCACATCTGTTGGTGTTAATGTTTAAATGTTTCTATTTATGGAATGTTTAAAGGTGATTGATAGCAATTTAAACCCTGTAATTACATATTTATTGCCATGAATTTACTTTAAGAGTGTTCTGTGAGAATACACTTCAGTCAAGTAGAGATTTCAGTATACGGTATCGTGTATTTTATAAGTGCTCAGAAAGATGGTGTTACATCCTGAGAACATTATGTGGAATAGTATTCTGAAAGTTTATGACAACTTCAGACATTACCTCTGTCAAACATTTTTTGGAGGAGATCTCAAGTTGTGCCCAGGCATGATTACTAAGCTATGTTCTACTTCTATTTACAATAGAACTTGGCAGCTTTAGCAGAAAACATTCAGAACAATTTCAGTTTAACTCAAGATTTGACTTGTACTCGTGTCAAGTGGTGTACAGGAAATTAAATGGCTTTGTCAGGGCTGATGACGGTCAGACAGTTGGTAGAAACTGTGTGTGTATTAGAATAATTTCTCCTTCCCCAGGACGACGGAGACAGCTTAGAACAAACAATTTCTACATGGTCTACATAGTGGTCATGCCTGGATGAGGTCAACAGCAAGCATAACCACTATGGCAATTTTGACTTACTTAGAAGTAATAGAGACCCTCAAGGACAGAGCAGCTGTGCCTATAGGTTTTTATACTTTTACCTCATCTCCAGGGAAACTCGTATGTCCGTGGCTATATTTGATGTCTCTGAGGACATTCGTCTTGCTCTCTCTCTCTCTCTCTCTCTCTCTCTCTCTCTCTCTCTCTTCCCTTCTACTATTTTAAAATAAATTCATCCTCATTAAGAACATGTTAATACGTGCTGAAGAGTGACGAGGTAATTAGTGCTTTGCAGATTCTGCTGGCTGAGGTTGGCACTTACATAATCACATAACAGAAATATTTAACGCTAAACATTTGGCCGCTGACAAACTGCCATGGGCAGATGGAGACGAGAGGTTACTATAGAGCAAGGACTTTCAATTGTTAGAAGTTTTTCAATTAACACCTCCTTAGAAGTTTTTGTGGCAGTTTAGTTACTTTGGCTGATTTCCTTTCGAGACTTAATAACATGTAAGCAATATTATACTTTTATTCTTAGGCATCATTATTTAAAGATAATTTACATTTTTTTCTACGTTTCATGAACTGTAGAGTGAATTTGATGGGGGATGTTTCATTTTCATGAGCCTACAGCTGAATTCAGCTGAAACAGAGAAAGTAGTCCGTGGACACAATTTTAGATCATTTTCAAAATTCTAACTAAATAACGAGTTTTTTTGTTTGTTTGTTTACTTTTGTGTATGGCTATTGGATATAGAAGGTTCTGTTTTCTAAAATAAGAAGAACATTTCACACAGGAAAGTCAACTCTGATGAGCATGCGTATACTGTTCTGTATAAACCATGTCTGACTTGTTTCATCATCAGACTGAACTACATTGGTTCTTACCTAACATTTGGGAAGATGCCTTTTTTTTTTTGACTTTCACATCAACCAACCTCCTGACTCATAACGCAGCTTTTCAATTATATACATAATACAAAGAGAAATATCATCATTTCCCCACACACACAAAACTCATTAAGATCCATCTGATCTTCCGAGAAGTAACTCCTTGCCTATCCCTTATTTTCCGCCTTCAAACTTTAGAACATCTTGAGTAATGTTCTCAGTCGACTTGTCCTGTCATGTTGTGTTTCACTAGGCTATGAGGCTGCATGTGGCTACCTATTGGTCCCCGCCTTGTTCATTTTTCCAAAGTCAGCACTGCCAGTAATTGACACAAAGCTCCATGTACACACCCCATGTCACAGTTTCTCAAAATATGCATCCAGCTGATCCACATTACAATGGAAGCTACCTTACCCATATTATATAACACAGTTGTTCTTAGAATGCCAGACTTCCCTTCCGTGCATGAGAAAATGTGCACTGTTTACTTTTTGTCCCTTTCCGTAAATGAAAGAGTGTACTTATGTACACATTTACATATACAATATTTAATATACAGCCTTCAGATAGCACTGTGACATATCTGTGTCGAGACTGTCAGTCAATTAATAATCAAAATATGTAATATGAGATGGAACAGAATGAGAGAAAGAAACGTCATGATGAAATATGAGCAGGATTTGTATATTTTGATGCAGTCGTTCTTATCTGCTGCTGGAATAAAATGAACGTATAAATGAGCGGACTACATCACCCTTTACGTTGGTTAAAAATAAACTTTCCTATAGCAGTAATATCAGTAGGTTGGCTAATACTTTAAATTCAGATTTCCATACCAGAACATAGACTTCCTTATTGTGCCTTTGTTATAGCTTGTCGAACACACAGATATCAAGTGCAAAATAAATTTAGCACCTGCACATTTTCTTACTGAGCTTTTAGCAAAACAGTGGCATCACTCGATGTCTATATATAGTTTATTCCCGACTGTTATAGCCCAGCGCGTGTTGTCACTGCGGTCTATTCTTAGATCAGAGAATTCGGCAGTGTTTGCGTCAATGGAATCCCGCGTGTGCGTCAACGATAAAGGACGTAAGACTATGAACATTTTCATTGGTTCTTTGTCCGGAAATTTCTCCGCCTCAATCCATTTATGGAGAAAGACACGCCTTAAGAAAACGTAACGGCAAAATATATTGAACTGTGCGTCTGTGTGAAGAAGCGCAAACAGTTCCTGGGTATGAGACTGAATGTTGCTCCTTTCATCGTATCAAACCATTAGGATCTAAAGGAATACTGACCCTGGTTTTGGAGAACATTTCAAGCAGGTTGGTAAATGGTTCTCACTCATATTTAATTCTTTCACTGTATGAAACTGCTGTTTACACTCATTTTATAATTCAGTTGCGCCAAGGGGGTGTGTTACTCTTAGTTGTAGGTAAAGACTCTGCACACTTAGTTTCTCGTTGCGTGCATATTTCTGAATATGGTTTCTCAAATTCAGTCAATACTTGTCTGTTTCTGAATAATAGTATATTCCGTTAATTAACGATTTACAGTGAATTTAATTGTCAATAGCTGATTCATATCCTTTTCAAATTTTTATTTTTCTCGAGTATAACTATTTTGTCATCTCTTTCAAGTTTTCCATAAGCTTGACCCTTGGACTTAACAATAATTTAAATGATTTAATTTTAGAACGCTCGGGTATCAGTTCTTGGTTGAAGGAACCGTAGATGTCAACTTGTGGATTATCTCAACGGCTTTAGCGTATTTTAAAGCCAAGTATCTTTAACCGTATCATGTACTGTTGTTCTTGTATGCAAAACTGAATATATCTCAGCCGTCTTTATGCGTTACCGTTGTGCTGGATTTGATGATGTAGAGCAAACAGGTGGCGAAGTGAGAGGCATTCTGTCTGTTTTGTAGGTGGCGGTAGCGACTATCGAATGTCTCCCTGGCGTGTCTACCTTGTCCACAGCTTATTATAATTGCACGTATTTGTCTGCAAGCACGCCCCGTGCATAGTTTTTACTATGACCTCATGATGTTAACGTCCTCCGTGGGGGGTCAAGGATGCTCCCCGCCGTCTCTAGACTTAGGGGTGTGTGATTGCCATATCTTAATACTGTACATAAGGAATTCATGGTTGACCAGATAGCACAGCAAAAAGACATAATATTCTCCATGTCAGTGCAGTTTCACATTGTAATATGGTAAGCTACACAATGGTTGGGTTGTGTTTATGTATTAGTAATTAAGTAATTATCAGTAAAGACACTCATCGTAAGAGTAGCTGAATAATATTTCAGGTCAAGGTAGACTGTACTGAGCTTGTTATGTTCAGTTGTTCAGTTCAGTTTCCCTGCCAAATAACATTATTGTTATTATTATTATTATTATTATTATTATTATTATTATTATTATTATTATTATTATTACTGGTGTTTTGTTATGGCTTCTTTATTTTTTTTTAAAGCACTTAAAAGCACTGCAGAGAGTATAACGCTTCACTCAGCTGTTACACTCATCCATATAGTAATCCTTGTTTTGGTGATCAAGAGGATCCCCCTTTCTCTAGCCACCACACGTACATACACATGCACACACACCCCTGTTCCGCCTCTCTCATCCCCTAACCTTTTCGTTGGCACCCTGCTTAAGTCTGAAACCCGAGCCCATGTACTCCTTAGTGCTGTCAGTCCAAAGGGAACACAGTTGCCGTGTTTATAACCAAAGGGGGTTTCAAAGCATTAAGAGCTGGTAATGGAATATCCCTCAGATAGACTATCCTTCTTCAGATAGCAGGCTTTCTAAGCTTTTCTGGGAATCTCTGAAAGATCTGTGAAAGTCCCTTGGTGCGACTGGGAAGCCTTGAAGAAAATGTGACTGTTTTCAGGTAGTTGTGCAAAAGCCTGGTTACAGTAGTAAATAAAAAAGGTGTCAAAAAGCAACTCCTTTTTGATCCTGCAACATGACAGGCATTGACAAATTTTGGGGGATTAGTGAAGGGGGGGGTGGGATTAGCAGAGAGTGTCAGCTACTGCATTTGAAGTCGTAAACTTTTTTTTAAAAATAAAATGTGTTTTTGTTTTTGTCTTTGCCATTACAGCAATGCCCTGTGTTCAAACCCAGTATGGAACCCTGCCTTACGAGAACAATTACTTCAGCCCCGACTTCCTGAACCCAGAATTCTCCACAAAGCTGGCCATGGACCTCAGCAGTCAGACAGAGCAGCTCTCCACCCCCTCCCTGCCCAGCATAAACACCCTGGTGGGTGATTATGCCGGGGAGTTTGATGCCTTCTCCTGTCACATCAATACCTCCTCCGCTGCGGTCACAGCCACTGGCATCTCCACCAGCATCAACAGTCCTGTGGCTGGAGGTTCCAGCCCTCACAGCCAGCAGTCACCTTTCAAACTGGATGATCTGCAAGTGTATGGGTGTTACCCCGGCACCTTCTCCTTCAGCTACCTAGATGAAACTGTCTCGTCCTGCGGCTCCGACTACTACGGCAGCCCTCTGTCGGCGGCCGCTTCACCCCCAACCCCGGGCTTCCAGTCCCAGCCTGCGTCTGCCTGGGATCCCCCTTTCAGCCCTTTCTCACCCAATTCTGGTTGTTGGGTACCGGATAAAAATGGTCTGCCCCAACAGTCGTCTTTTTTTACCTTCAATGCACCAGTAGAGCAGCAGTCACCCTTAGGGGGTCACGAACCCCATCTCGGTGAAGAGGATACCTTCCCTCAGCAGTCACAACATCAACACATGTCCCCCATGCATTTCCACCCTCTCGTGATGGAGCAGGGTCCTCTTGATACCCCCGTGCTTCTTGAAGGGTCCCATTCATCACCCAAAACACGGAGTCCAGGAGCTAACGAAGGTCGCTGTGCTGTGTGTGGGGACAATGCATCCTGCCAGCACTATGGTGTACGCACCTGTGAGGGGTGCAAAGGATTTTTCAAGGTGAGTAATCAGTTTACCTCAAGTTCATTTCTTGTTTCCCTAAGACCACTGGTTTCTCACTGTTTTTTGGGGGGATTTTTCCACACAGATGTGTTTCTCGTTGTTTCTTGGTTATTCTTGTATCCTAATGCTTTGTGTCTGTTTTGGTTTGGTTTTACAGCGAACTGTACAGAAAAATGCTAAATACGTGTGCTTAGCCAACAAGGATTGCCCCGTGGACAAACGACGGCGGAACCGCTGCCAGTTTTGTCGTTTTCAGAAGTGTCTTGCAGTGGGCATGGTTAAAGAAGGTGAAAGAACATGACATCTGTTCTGACATCAAGATTCATACATCAGAGATATTCCATATGTGATAAATATTCGGATATAATTGTGATAGCTGTGTGATTTACTCAAAGTCATTTGTCTATACCCATGCAGTGGTTCGCACAGACAGTCTTAAAGGTCGAAGGGGTCGGCTGCCTTCGAAACCTAAGAGCAATCCAGACACAACCAGCCCTGCTACGCCTGCAAATATCATTGCCTCACTTGTTAGAGCTCATATTGATTCCAGCCCCGCCATGAACAAACTAGACTATTCCAAGGTAAGTTACTGGACTCTTTTACCAACAAAATATATGAGCATGAAAGCATAAAACCATAAATACAAACCAAAAAGAGAAATTCTGTCCAGTCTGTAGATCTTCATGGCATACCTCTTTTGTTCACATATTGAAAACCACATTATTAATAACTGCTGTTCAGCTGAAGAACTTGTAGTGTTGCTCTTACTTAACTGAGCATAACTTGAATTTTAGGAGTAGGGGTGTGACCTTATCTAACTGGTACATCTCCTTTCCCTTAATACCCAGTACCAGGAATCAGTGACGAGCCTGACAGAAAAGGAGGATGCAAGTGACATCCAGCAGTTTTATGATCTTCTCACTGGCACCATGGACGTTATACGTAAATGGGCCGAGGCCATTCCAGGGTTCATGGCGTTCTGCCCAGAGGATCGGGAACTTCTCCTGGAGTCCGCTTTCGTTGAACTCTTCATTTTGCGATTAGCATACAGGTGAATATCACTGTGATGGTCATGTGAGGCTTTTTTAAGTGCTTCAGACAATTTTAATATAAAACAAACAAACAAACAACAACAACAAAAAACTTCTGTGTGCTTCTGTGTAAGTGTTGGATGTTAACTTGTCTATTGTTTCTTGGGTCCTAAGATCAAACCCTGAGACAGACAAGTTGATCTTCTGCAACGGTATCGTCCTGCATCGCTTGCAGTGCGTGCGAGGCTTCGGCGACTGGATAGACTCCATTATGGATTTCTCCCAGAGTCTTCATCGCATGAACTTAGATGTGTCAACTTTCGCCTGTTTGGCAGCCCTTGTCATCATAGCAGGTAAGAAATGAGTCAAGTTAAACCAAAGACCACTCAAATACTCTTACACCATGACGTCAAAAATCACACTTATCATCTAGCAGCCTAAAAACCAAATTTCGCTAACCACAACTCCAACACAAGTTCATTTTCTTGAATCATCCAACAATTTGACATCAGTTAAGAGAGTACTGAGAAGAGGGGTTTTTTTTTTTCTTTTTCTAACTTTGTTTGGAAGTCAACTTGAGTTTTTTTCTGTGTCTTCTCACTCAGACCGCCATGGACTGAAAGAGCCCAAGCGTGTGGAGGAGTTCCAGAGCCGGCTGATCACATGCCTCCGAGATCATGTCGCAGGTGGCAGTCCGGACCCCAACCGACCTCAGCCTAACTTGTCCCGTCTTCTGGGGAAGCTGCCAGAACTGCGGACTCTGTGCACCCAAGGCCTACAGCGGATCTTCTACCTGAAGCTGGAGGATCTGGTGCCTCCACCCCCCATTGTGGACAAAATTTTCATGGATACCCTGCCTTTCTAAAAGGGGGACTGGAAGAGGTGGAGGAGAAGACATGTCTTTGTTTGACGGTGCTGGATTTTGAAAAACAAACTGCTCAACAAGGATAGAAAGAGTAGAGAAACTAAAGGACACAGAGGAAGAAACTAGTGCAGTAATAATTATAACAACACAACCAGGGAGACTAAAGTCAGAAAAAGAAGTTGGCTCCTTCCACGGCACTGATTCTTTAATAGGAGGCCAAACTGATTTGTTCTCCAGGTTGTGAGGTCACTGTTACAATGGTATCAGCACATTTTCCACTTAATTTTCTTTTGGACACTATTTCATGGAAACGTCATGGAATTTTATTGTTACACAGATGGGTTTTTTTTTTTTTTTGAACAGTCATACAAAATTTGAGGGCATTTAATTTCTATATTTTTATTATTGTCTTGGTGTTTGTAATTTTGGAGTGGCTTCGTTGCTATGCAAATTCTTCACGCTGTAAAGTTCTTCAGTAAGGGAGTTGTGAATGTCTGTGAACACGTTATGTTTAAAGTAGTATTTATGCATAGGCCATAAGCCAGAGATTTTTCTAGAAAAAATTGTCCCATCTTTAGGAAGGCATTGTAAACAAAAAAGAGACCAGAGCAATCTACCGTACAGGTCTCTCTCTGCCACTTAAAGATTGTTCCCATGCATAGAGACAGCTTTATTCACTTTAGCATGGACATTTTTAAAAGGTCTTTAAAAGTCCATATAGTGGATACATAAGAGGTCACGGACCAAAGGAGGACTGTTATATTGCAGGTTATTTGATGATATACACCTTTAAAAGCCTTATCTTCTTGCATATTATACAACAGGTCAACTACACTGGCCATCTACCACTGGCCAGTAATCTCATAAAAAGGGAATATATTTTTTGGCTCTCCCTTTGACATTAGCACAATCGTGACTAAACTAATATGCCAACAAATCTAGTAAATGTCCCATATCACTTCAGCGTCCATAGTGCCTTAGCCAGCTTGCGTCACGTTTTCACAAACAGATGTGCGTCTTTGTATACGCGTTTCTAAGTATTTTGGATATCAGATGAACATCACAGTGTTTTCAAATAATTTCTCCTGTATCTCTTTTTGCAATACATTTATTTTTATGTCACTATTGCGGAACTTTCAAGATGTTCTTGGACATACTTCAGTTCAACCAAACATGCTGAAGTGCAATTAACATGTTTTGTAATTGAAAACAGAAAGGTGTTTGTTTTCAATTGTTGTGTAATACTTGAAGTATCCATATCTATTTTTTGTAAAGATCCTAAGGACCCTATAATATCAAATATCATGACTGTGGGGTGAAAACTATCCTGTTGATGGATAATCACAGTAACTTGTATAGCAATCACCCTTGTATTAAGGCACCCAGAATTTTTAATGAGAAAACCTTTGCCTTACAATAGCCTTACTGACAATGGTAAAAATGTGTACTGTTGTTTTAATTGTATTTTTGTTTTATTTCTAACTTACATCAATATATCAACTGGTTACATGACGAAATGTGAAAAATACATTAGCAGCTACGAGCACTTCAGAGTTATAATTGTACTTACATGAATATTTTCTCTTTATTTTCTATGTTTGTTATACGTGTGTACGCTTACAAGGGAAAAAAAAGACTTTATATTTGTGAGATTTCGTAAATGTTGTAAATAAAGAAGATATATATATACGGAGACTGAAAAACGTATTTAATAAATACATTCAAAACAACCAAAAACTTTTTTGTCTTTAGTATTTTGTCGGTAATACACATTTAATTTTATCTTTAATTCAAGCGCTACTAGCCGACAAAGGCTATCTTGTGTTAACCCTGTCAAAACTGCCAACACACACACAACCTGCAAAATTCTCACTATGAAGCGTGACATCTGCACCCGCGTGTGTGATTGGACAGGTGACTGTGACGTCACGGCAGGAAGTGCCTTTTTCCTATCGGTTAACCCACAGCGGTATTTTGAGAAGTCAGGTTTGACAGAGATGAAGAACCGTCATGGCCTTAGCGTGTCACCGTATTATCAGTTAACAGTTAACAGTGTGGAGAGAGAGAGAGAGTACCATGTAATTCAAAACATCACACTTGCTTCAGCTAATGTTCGCCCTTTTTTTTTTTGTATCATACACTGTGCATATGTACCAGAGCAGTATGTCTTTTGAAGTATGATACACAGCATATTCAAAAGATGTCAAAGATGTTTGCAAAGCAATCTTGTCTAAAGTGTCTAAGAGAGAAATAGCACGGCGGTGAAACCTGAACATGGGCTTGTCACTCACTGGAATGATGCTAACTCACCCAAAATATTTCGGTAAGTCCACACAGTGTGACTGGTCTCACAGTGACAGGTTATGGGAAGGTCCCAAACCACAGAAAATGAGAGATCTCTTATCTACCAAAATAAGCGGAGGCACCATCAACAAGTCATTGCTGTTTTTTTTTTCTTTTTTCCGACGGAAACTCTTTTTTTTACACAATTTTACAAAATCCACAATGCGGACAACGCAAGTACTTTCAGTAGACACAGCAGCAGGGACAATAGATGACCTGACCCAGGCTCAAGTCCCAGGTATTGTCTTTTTATGTGAATCCTTTTTTTTTTTTATGTGTGACTGAGGTCAGACTAAGCTCATTTAGGTCACATTATTAATTACTGGCTGATGAGACCGTTGGCCAGTTTCTCAAGGCTGATCTGTCAGCTGGCTTCCGACACAATGTTAATCAAAAAAAAGAGAAAAGCCCTTGCTTAAAATCTTCCATCTTATACCTTCATCACAGTTAATGAACATGCAAA
This sequence comes from Chanos chanos, assembly GCF_902362185.1. Taxonomy (NCBI): domain Eukaryota; kingdom Metazoa; phylum Chordata; class Actinopteri; order Gonorynchiformes; family Chanidae; genus Chanos; species Chanos chanos. Next base: position 29,193,169 of record NC_044500.1, read on the forward strand.
ACACACATGGCAGCTGCAAGAGAGCACGTGGAGGGGTGAAGGCGTTTGGCTCGTGGTCAAAATACTTACAGTAGTCTGATACTCATGGCTTGTGACTCACCCAGTTTTGCTCTACCTGTGATAAGTGAGACAAGCATGGTGTCGGAAACCAAAAATGGATTCAGTTTTCGGTTCTGTGGATGGCCGCCATTGCGCGAGGTGTTAACAGTGGTATAACACAGGCCTTCGAACGAGGTCCCGCCCTCTGTGCCAGGTCTATTACCAAGGCCTTTCAGCCCCCTGCCTCTATGTGTCAGACATCTGATCATGTCATCTGGACTCCTTTTTTGATCTTTGGCAGGCACAATGGAAAAAAAGCGAGGGAAAGCAGAAATGAGGGGAGGGACAGAAGTATAGTAACAATGGTGTAAAGAAAAAAAGGAAGGAAGGAAGGAAGGAAGAAAGATGTTATATACAAAACAGAGCTGCAGGCATCTTCAGGAGACTGTCATATTGACATCAGTTCCCTTCTATAAAGATTAATGTGCATTTCATGGAGTGTGGCATTGTGTAACACCATTCCATGGGGTCCTTTGTCATGCCTCACTGGTCACAGTTTAAAAAGGAACAAACGTTGATTCTTCATCATTGTGGCCTTGACCATTTCCTGGTAAATGAGGGCATGTAACAAGTCTTGTTTGCTAGCTGACTAGTTACTCAATTGCACATTAATGCTGAAAAAACTTAGGGTTGTTTAGACAGCTACACAAATGGAAGATACACATATTATCACAAATGTATTTCAATAAATACACACTCAGTCCAACGTTACAGTTATCTGAACTGGTTTAGACTGGTCTTTTCATTGGTTCGTCTTTGATTGATCATGTATGCTCAAAAGTCTTTCTCTCTCTCTCTCTCTTTTGGTTGCAAATTTACATCCTGGGAAGGGGGGGTGGTACAGAATGGTGTGTTTGTAGAGCGTGTGCACAGCATGGGGCTTGAGTTGCGTGGTCAGCTGAGTGTTATGTTTTTGTAGTTTAACGTAGGTAACATCTAGAGCACCTCCATATTTTATTCCAAATGTGGAAAGGACTGGACACAAGTATGCCGAGCACCCCTTTGCCTGTCACGTTATACTTGGGGTTCAAAGAGGTGTGCACTCCAGTGTGCACTCCATCTTTTATTCCAAATGGGGAAAGGCTCAGGTCCAAGTATGTCAAACCCCTTAAACTCTGACCTGTTGCCTGTTGCAATACACAGGGGGGCTTCAGAGAGGTGTGCCTGTGTACATGACGTGCATGCTAAAGGTGATGGTTTCCTTGGCCTCGAATTTGACACATGTCATCTATGATTTGCATGGCGAGGTGTCAAGTTCACAGGGTAAATCTGGTTTCCGGTTTCTGAAACAAAAAGAAGATTGTGAGCCGCCCCAAACCCCCAACCCCCCCCCCATTTCTGTACTCTGATCTGCAGTTTAGGGAGCGCACCGTATCTGCAGCATGGCTGTCTCGCTATCTCTAGAATCCAGCGCTGATGGCTTAATCTACAGTTACCTAATGCCTGCCTTTCTCAAGGCGTAGTTAGTGAAGTTTCTTGTCATTCCCATGCTCCCCGCAGTGAACTCTGAGGCAATCTGATGCCAGTGATAATGAACATCCGATGAATGCCTAGCTTTAAAAGTGTAGCGGGCCCCTGCAGCCCGTCCCTCAGAACACCCACGCACTGACGTCCCTGCTAGCAGTGGTCAGTGAGACCAGTCTTACATTATACAATACTCTGGCATTCTGACAAGACTCTGACCACAGTGTGGAGACCTGTGTCTCATGCAGCGTACGTGTGGATGTGTGTGCGTGCACATATGATATGTCCACCCTGTTCGCCGCGCCAGTGGTCTTGTGACTGAACTGAAGGACTGACACACGTACAGATACATGGACGAACATGTTTATATACGTGTGCAGAGATAGACAAGCGAGAGAGGAGAGAGGGAAGGAAGGAAGATAAAAAAACTCTTCTCCAGAGGGTCTGTGACACAAACCAGAGGTCTTGTTCGTATGGTTGCTGCACCTGTCACTTGTTGACAGACTGAACTGTAAATAACGTAGTGAGGTGGTTCAGTGTTAAAACTCCTGCGGTCCATGCTGATCTCTCCAGACCAACATCCACCATTTGTCTGGCCCCTAACCAGCACCACTGTTTCTGTCCACTAGGCGTAAATCCACTCTCAATTAAGATCCAAGCATGACCTAAGTCAAGACCTAGGTCAGGGCCAATTCATTTTCCTACCACATTCAATTAATAAATTACTTCATCTTAACTCCAGAACAAACCCAGACCAGGTCCTTCTGCTTAAACATGAAATATTTTACCCCTAGCCTGCTTACTTTGGCAAATGAAGTCATGCCATGTTTATATTTGCCAAACGGTGGTCCTATGAATGTCCTGTTCACCCACGTACCCCAAACCATAACCCTGGACAGAGGTAATGCTGGATTTTTGTCTTCTGAATTTAACCAGCAGACTCTGAGAGTTTAAGAAGCTGATACTGAGCCCATCCAGTGTATGAGGGCAGAGCGAGTGGCATGGAGGCAGGTGTGTGCCAACTCATTTATCAGCAGCCCTATGAAAAGATCCGGTCGGATTACAGAGGTTTCCAGGGTCCAACAATAGCCAGCTCTAAAAATAGCCATCCAGCCAGAGGGTTTTCCACTTGCTATGCTGTCTAGACCCCATGTTAAACGAAACCCTGTACACATTCATACAATCATTTATCTGAGCCAGTCCGCTGAAATATCCGGGGAAAACACTATGATCTTGCTGATCTGTCGTTAAATTGTAATATATAATAGATCTTCATATTAAGCAATTTGGACAACAAATATACAGTTGAAAAGAAAAGAAAACCAGAAAACTCCCGTTGGCACTCCGTTACTAAAGAACCCACACTTTCTAAAGGAGATGTGAGCTGTGTTGTGTCAGCCCAAACCAAACCCACCTGTTGGAGGCAAAGGTGAATTAGAGCTGCTGTGAAAGGGCTGACCGTCACACTCTCTGATTAGTCATCTGAAATTGTGGCCCATTAGAAGTGCCTTACATTCTTAAAGCACAGAAGAACAGAAAGCTACAGCTGAGAAAATACTGCAGCCTTCCCCTGTCCTCTATATCAGTTATCCTAGTCCTGCTCTCTTGAGATGAACTGCTATAGATTTATAATGTTTAAAGGGATAGTGTTACCAATGCTCACACCTTCCTATACCCACTCTGCCCCACACCCACCACACAAACACGCGCATGTTGTATTGGAAACTTCTCTCCCTGCCCACATAGAGAATATGAGAATGTTACGATTATAAAACAAGAGTGACAGGACGGGTTGGGTTTCACCGGCAGATGAGAAGCTGTGGCCAGTAGACCTCACAAGGTTTTTTAAACGGTGCCTTGCATCCCATTCACATTCCCTGGACGCGCACCAAGACCAGGGCGCAAGGACAGAGGAAGTGCACATGTGACTGTCTTCTGGCCAAGAAGCACAAATTTGAACAACATTTTACATTATTATATCATATCATCAAATTTCCATCAAGGGGACAAGATGATCGAGAGTGGTCAAGTGTGTGCATTTTGCTCTTTTGTGTCACTCCAATACTAGTGAGTGGTGCTATAGATGGGTGTTTCTTCTTTCTAGTCAAATTAGTTCAGATGGTGGTGTCGGGACCAGGGTAAAATAAAGTCTGTTGTTCTATGGGTACACAGGATTGAAACTGAGAAATACTGCTGTGGTCCAAAACATGCTGTTACGCGCTGCATTATTAATCATTCATACGTTTCAATGGGCAATGATTAAAGGGATATTTATTGTTTCCCGGCGGTTCAACAAGAGGTTGAGGTTTTAGATTTACAGGGGTAACTAGCATGCCTCTTTGGTACTTATTTGGAAAGTGTTGTAAAGGTAAGCAGATGGTCATCCGTGACAGGTAGACATGAGAGGTCATTTGGTAGACACTTCAGGTCAATTGGTGCACACAGGCCTATTTGATCTTTTCTATCACCTTCTCTTTGGTATAGCTTCCTCTTGCATGGTATATATGTATGTTAGCACGTTGATTTAGCTTTGCTAGATAAGATGTTTTGAAGTCCATGTTATTATTAAACATTACAATGAATGGCCCTAAAATTCTAAAGGTAAGTACTAATAACTGAATATGTTTATATGTCTCTCCTTCAGAAGTGCACAGCTGAGCGACTGGCAACAATTTTTGAAATGGTCTTTCTATGCCTCACCTTAATATAACCAAAACCACACTTGACTCTCAGAGGTTACTGCTTTTTACAGAACTAGACAGTTGGTTACTTTAAAACCGCAGAAGGTGCACTGTGAAATGGAGTTTGAATTAATATGGAAACAAAGAAATCACTGTCTGTCCAGTAATAACTTTGCGAAACATCATTTTGACCCTCTCTCTCATGCATCAGTCAGTAACCAAAGCATTTGGAGGGTGTTGTAATTAAAACTAGATCATCTGGTGTCACCTAAGATGGAAAAAGAAATGAAATGTTTTTGGGTAAGGATAATCCGACCCTGCTTGGCTCTCTGCAACAGAGAAATGTTTCTTGACTGAACTTTTTGGTCACTCGTCCAAAAAAAAGGTGGGCGAGACAGATTTAAACCTTTGGCTCACAGAGTGCATCAAAAACACGTGAAGTGGTGACACTGTCACAGCGCTAAACCAGGGGTCACGTTAGTCACAAAATCAGAAATTGGCTTAGAAGACACAGCCGCGGCCTGGTACGGGTGTGCATGAGTACAATTTTGCATGAGCAGTTCACAACAGGCCTCTGTCTCCAATAGACCACCCAACAGTATACTCCATTAGCATGGGAAGATCTTGGGTACTGTGAGCTGTCATTCACATCTTTATATGTTTTAAAATCCCCATTTCTGTTTCAGGGGAGACATTTTTGAATGTGTGGGCATTTCAAGTCCCAAAAAATAAGGCAGCGAACATGAATGTGGCTGTAAGCTGAATGGAAGCATTTGAGGCTGGTGGGAGGATGTGAAGTAGAAATGTTTCCCACAGTTCCAATGGAGAACAAGGACCGCTGTTTCAATGTCCATAGTCAAACACAGGCCATGAATGACGTGTATGCAGGAAATCATATGAATAAAAGGCTTTTGGGTAATAATTTGAGAGAGGTCATTCCCACTGACTTGTCTTGCATTTTTTTCCCACTCCATCACCAAGAGCTATTGTTTGTAATAGTACATAAGTTCACAAAAAGAACAAGAAAAAAGGGGAATTATGATGGTGACAGGGTTACAAATGGAAAAATATGACGACTGAAAACAAACGTTACAGTTTTTTAAAAGTATGGTGACTGCTACTTTTCCAACACAAAAGGCAAAAAAGTCTCTTTTTTCTGTGTCTTTTTCACTCGCTTTCACTCTCTTCTGTGTCTTTTTCACTCACTTCTGGTGAAGTTCTTATATTCAGAGTTATTCATCTAACTGACGCTCCTCTCCAAAGTAACTCTCAGCTATCTCCAGCATCAGACTTAGCATAAGTTACCGAGCACCCATGGAGAGCTACAAAGCTCAAGATTAAACCCCACCATCTGTCAGTTGCTGGGCAATTTCCCTTTGTTAAAAAAAAAGTGCATATCGCACCCTGCATATGTCAGTGTAAAACTGACTCAAGCCTGTTATGAGTACTATGCAAAATCAGCAGATATGTTTTGTGCTTGTCACAGAGCTGTTTTGGCTGATGTGGCCAAGCAGATTTATGAAGGCACACATGCACAGCTAAGCACATACAGCTAGCATTCAAGAATGACTCCGCTTGCCAAGCAATATGAAGCATGCTTAGATCACACAGCAACCTGTAAATCAACAGGGGGGTAAAAATAATGTACTGCACTCGAGGACAAATTATACACAGAGAACATGGGGTATGTAAAATAAAAGTACCACTAAAAATTTCACTACATCACTTTTGACATTAGAAGCACATGTTACACCAAACTTCTGCCGTGCTTACGTAATGTTTTGTAAAGTAATGCAAGGCTTTGCGTAGTAGACCATAGGAAAACTTAATAGATCTCCAGGGCCATGGTGTGGAAAACTTCCCTGTAAATCTGGCAACTTGAGTCAATGGTCAAGTCAGGATTGTTTTATCCCCGAGAAGAGTTTTGGAACAGGCTACTGGAGCAAACTGCGCATTCTCCATCTCCCCACCTTTCTCTGCAGGGGGAGCATACTGATATATGAACAGCATGTTCCTTGGGTGGCTCAGGTTTTATCTTCACAGACTTTGAGGGTGAGGGCTGGGGTACAGCGTGTTTCCAGCATTAGCCCTGTCCAGTACGGAGCAACAAAAATAGACACCGTCACATGAAATTAATAATGCCACTTAGAAGTGGCCGAGTGTGTGTTGGCGGCATGGAACTTTCTTGGATTAGCGCATAGCATGTCACTTTGCAACAACTGCAGATTCAACTGATATTGTTTCACTCGACTATGACTAAAACGCCTAAGGGAAACTCCATTACTTACAGGACAGGGGCCTATAAACCTGTTGGTGATATTTGCATACAACACTCTGTCATAATGTGACAACCCTTTGATTTCTGTTACAGGGTGATAGTATATCAGAGCTATAAATGGGTTAAAGTGTACTGACCAATACATGCTGAGCTCCACACTGATTTTCTGAGTTATACTGTGAAAGCACAATATGCTTATGGGGTTTGAGGTGAGTTGTCATTAGTATAGTAAATTTTTCAACCTAAAAAATTAAGTGTGAAATTAATTTATATGTTGCCTGGTGTATATTCATGGCCCCCAAATCCATCTTATGTTTCTGTTTGGTTCTTCCAAACTGTGCAATCTGCTTAAATCCAAATTACTGGAATCTACTGAATCCAGGAGTCTTTTCCTATCACAAAGTGAAACTATTCAAGCAATTCTGTCAATCTTATCCACTTCCAAGACTTGAAATCAAGGGCAAATGACAGTGATAAAAAAAAAAAAACTCTTGGTTTTTAAATGATAATATGCCAAACAAGATCTTACTAAATTATGCAATACGGTCACAAAGCTAGCTTGCAACTCCCTCTGTTAAAATAAGAGTTAAACAAGATATTTCACTAACTGTAACTATCAGATGGCCTCTCGTATCGTTTGCTTTCTTGGAAAGAGGCATCACAAATTTTGCCAGCGTGTCCAGACAGACTTAGGACATGGTGAACGTAACAGATCTCCGCTATGCATGGCTCACGCCGATCAAAGGAGAGTTGACCCTTTTTAATCTCAATGTGATACTATGCTACTGTTATCCTGACCTCCCTCGCTAAATTCACTCGTAAAGCGACATAAACCCTCAGGTAGGAGCTAACAGACGTATGTGTCAAACTAACAAACTGACAACTAATTGGCAAGTACTAATTGAAAGTGCCAAACAATGTTCGGTTATTACAAAGGCAATCACACAATTTTGAGTCAAGTCAAAATACTTAGCAATACCGTAGTGAGTTGGTGACACAGACGGCTCGTAAATGCGTGGGTGAAAATTGGGATTAAAAATGTATGGTGAATGACATTCCAGGATAGGGTAACGTATTGATTTTGATAATGTGGCCGACGGAGTGACGAGGGCAAAGGCAATAGCTTTCATGAACAAGTCAACAGTGACACCTTTTGCACAGCATATGCAATTTATTTTCAGTTTGTAAGTTTAATATCGGGCAATGCGTACTCCCGGACGTATAGCGGCGCTACTTTCAATGACATCAGCAATGCACTGCCACGGCCAGAGTGACGACACCGTCTCAACAACGTATTACCAGTGAGCTTCATTGGCTGGCGGGTGTATTTGAAATGTAACAAACACAGGAACTTCTCTGATTTTACAGAGGCTCATAGTACTGATAACAGCAGGGAAAGGGTACTAAAATATCCAGATAACCGGCCTAAGGTAAGTGTGAAATCTGGATCAAAACTACAAATAGTTTGAAAATAACTGGATTGCTTTTTAGTTTGGCAAGGCAACATGGATAAGTCTAACTTCGCAAGTAAGTTAAGGTTCCATCACATGGTAGTTAACGTTAGTTATTTTTCTTACAGTGAATTCCTTGCTAAGTCACCTACCTTGGAACAGCCTTAAGGCTAATAACATTTAAATTGAATATGAATATAACACCTGATTACGAATCGCAATGGTCAAAATAACATGGGTAATTCAAAATTGCTAGTTCAGTGACTGTGAACAGTTCAAATTCTAATGCTAATGTTTATACTTATTAAGATCAGTAATAAGGTTCAGAGAAAAATATGCGCCATTTAGTGTTAATGTAAGTCAGCTATCTAACACTCAGTTTACAGTATTTTGACCCAACGTACACCGATTTCAGCAGTACAGGGCATGACTGTATGTTTTTCTCATACGTGTAAAACTTCGGTTGGGGAACGTAAGATTAATATAAAACCGCGATTATGGGCAAGGATTTTCAAGTTTTTAAAACAGTAGCTAATGGCCAATGATTACACGTCTCCTCTCACAGTTTGCCGACCTCCCCATTACAGCATGGAGATCACTGTCCCGAACCTGTGCAACCTGTTCGAAGTTTTACGGAACCATGCTGGGATTCTCAACGAGAGCATTGAGCCCCGTAAGCAACTCTCATTCCAACACATGCCTTCAACGCTGAAGGCGTTGTGAAACTGCTCGTCTTGCCAAATACCTTATAACACCATCTGTAGGTTTTGCACGCGCTTATGATGTATTGAACTGAATAATTTAATGTGACAATATCGTAAACGTATCAAGCAATACACTCATACTGTGTGTGGACAAGGTTAAATGGTTGACACTGAGAATCGTTAGAAGTAATATGATGCAGTGAAAACTGATTAGATGTTTCAATGGGCTTACTTTGAAACGCTTTCCCCCCATCTATCATTAAATGTATGCACAGTGTAACTATAACATAAATTCATCGATGCTTAACTTTGACAGAGTTCATTCAAATGGCGTTGAATTTTGAGCAATGCCGTTGCCGCTGGCTCAAAGTGGAGGAGGAGCTCGGCGCGTTCAAGGAAGTGCTGGCCAAAGCGGAGACAGAGCGAGGTGCTTTGGAGGTGAAGCTCAAGCATGCACGCAATCAAGTGGATGTGGAGATTCGCCGGAGGCAAAAGGCTGAGGCTGAATGCGAGAAGCTGGTAAGTTGTCCCGTGATGAATACATTCCCCCACGTTACCCCTCAACTGCTTCGGTAAGACTATGTATCAAACTGTGATTTGTTTTGATTTTAGCGTACAGAGTAGCTGCAGGACTAATAATGACAGGATCTTAATATGGCCTTTCTACAGTGTAAACATAATTCACGTTCAATCGGATTCTCTCCAAGATAAATTAATACAGTGGAAGTTTTTTTCTTCCGTTAATTATACAAGGACAAAAATCAATGTGAAATTCGTTTCTTTGCCGTTGCTTATCAATACAAACTAAACAGCCGGTTTACAAAGTTCCGAATTCAGTATATGAATGTAATTTTTATGTATAGGATCGTCAGATCCAGTTGATTCGTGAGCTTCTAGTGACGGACAGCTCCACGTGCAGTATTCAGCTGAGTGAGGAGCAGCGTACTGCTCTGGCCTTTCTCAATGCACGCTCACAAGCTGCAGCATCAACCAATCACAACACTAGCCACAGGTAAAGACACAGTGGTGTCCTGCACATGTCTTTCTGCAGAAGAATTAATGCTGCTCTCCTTCTCCTTTTCTGTGCTCAGTGGTTCTTTGCTTCCAGACGCATCAGTAGACCAATGGGGAAATGAGAATAGTATTGTAATGGAATATGTACTGTGCCAGACTGTTTTTTTTTAAAAAAAAAATTTATTTTAAAGGATCCTCTTAAGATTTCAGTATCATTTTTGAAAAAAGAAGGGGAAAAAGCATTGTATTTAGAATGATTAAGTCCAGTTCATGTCAAGTGATCCTAAAGGGATCTTTGACTGGTTGTTACACAGAGGTGCAGTTTGTCATACTTTAGGTCCTTTTTTTTTTTCAGCCATTTCAGCATTTTTCTGACAATGATTAATGGACTAGAATAACTTCCTGTCCTTGTTTTGTTTGTCATGCACTCCTTTTTAATCTTGATCAGTTCAGATTGTCCTTGATTTCTCATATGTCGTTTTAGAGTTCATCAATTTAGTATTGAATATGACGTTACAGGTTGTCCCGGATTGATGAGTCTACCTCCGTATTATCAGACATTAGTTATGACAAGACTGATGATTCTTTGGTAAGTGACACTTCTCTTGTGACACATTCACAGATTTCCTTGATAAGAGTTATGTTCTTGTTTCCTTTTATCAGACCTTTATCTAACCTTTTTATCATGTGTTTATGAGAAGTTGCATCACTTTCTCCACAGGACTGGGACTCGTCTGTCGTAAGAACAGTGAGGCTGAGGAAGCGACAGAAAAGGGTATGTAACATCAGGGAACGAAAGAAAAGTTCTTTCATAAAGCGACACTTATTCATCCAGTTTGTATGTCATTATTTGATTTATTGAGCGTACTTGTGACGGACGGGCTAAGAGGAGGACACAAAGACAGAATATTGGTGTTTTATTACAGAAAATATAATTTGATTGAAAAAATTCCAATAAACCAAGGGAAAATGAAAGTGAAAGAGAACAAAAAAAATATAGAAATACTGAAATGTCCAAATAAAGGAAGATAAGCCTAGTCTGCTTTTGCCTCTTTCACTACACGGGTGTAAAACAGGAAAGACACATTCATCCCTATACAAACACACACTACGGTGCTCTAACACACTGGTAGGTTGACATGAAACATAGACTAGATACATTGACTAAGACAGGGAGATCCAACACACATACATATAGTCTGGTGGTCCACACCAGAAAACAGACGGGGGGGGGCGGTGATAAACAATAAAACATAATTAATATGTGGATATATGGGGTGACAGTAAAATAAATATACCACCTAAGATTGATAGTTCATTATTTAACAATTAGTCTTATTAAAGCAAAACAAAACAGAGCACATTGAAAAAATAATTAGAAAACACAGAATGATGTTCAGTCCCCCCAGGCCGTCAGTACAGTGGTAGGCCCTGCCTTCCCCTGGAAAGCTTATCAGTTGTCCTCATTTCAACCTGCCTCCCCTTTCTGGCAGACCAAGCGGTAAAGTTACATCTCAGAGGCTGGTAATGCAATGATGACTATAAATTATGAGAGACTATCATGAAGCTAAGTTTGTGCGCTTAACTTAGTTTGATGAAAGCAAATAAAAGGTTGCTGTAAACAAGTGGTGTAATGAGTTATTTAGATTGAATGTATACATGTACTGAAAAGAGAAATGGGGTGAAGACTGGACTGGTGTAGCGTTCCATATGTACGGCCATTGCACACGCCATCACAGGGCTGAATGCTAAAAATTGTTTGAAATTTAAATTTTCAGCGTTCCTCCAGAAACCATGTGGATGGCCCACCAGATGCTGTGAAAAAAGCACGCTCCACAGGAAGAACCTCTGAGAAGGTATGATGTGCTTCAGTAACATGGTGATCTAAAGTAGTTTTTCCTCAACTCCAGTCCTTGGGTCCCAGTAGACTACACCTGTTCGCTAACGCGAAGAACAAGCAGACCTGGTTCGGGACGCCAAGGGCTCAGCGATCAGCAGATGAGTTGAACTAGGTGTGATAATACTGAGTTCGGGCAAAAATATGCTGTCTTCTGGGTTCTTGGACTGGAGTTGGGAATGATTGATCGAAAGTGTGTGCAAAACCTAGCAGCATGGGTTTGACTCAGTCCGTTTGCTTTATATTTCTGGTAATTATGAGAGTCGTACAGCTTTATGAACCATTTGTCTTCCAAACTTCGGCGTGTTCAAATGCTGATATGGTAGGGCATTCATTGCTACAAGGCTCCCGACAATCTGTCATGGTTCCCACAGGTCCTTGAAATCCTTGGAAGTTTGTGAGTTTGAGGGGGGAAAAAATCAAGGCCGTAAAAGTTTTTGTAAATAGACATAGGTCATTGAAAGTGCTTGAATTTATATATTTTGTGCAAGAATAGAAATCAAAGAAGGTGTGGGAACCCTAATTGTCTGATAATACTATGAGGTAGAATTGTGTTACTCACTCAGATTTCTGTACTTCCAGGGAAATGAGTCCATTGTTGCTCGAACGATGGTCACAGTGCCTGCTGACGGTGGGCCCATCGAGGCTGTCTCCACCATCGAGACCATTCCCTACCTCACTCGGAGCAGGAGGAAGACCAGTGAGTTTGTCTAACTCTTCACTGGTCCCCACAGTTTACTCATCCAGAGTTTTCTTTTTCTTTTCTTTTTCTTCTTTAATTGTCTCACAATTTCAGCCTGTAACAAAAGCGCAACAAATAATGTTTTTATGTTTTTTAAGCCCCTCAGGTCTGGAGCACAGACACTGATACAGACACTGTGTCTGAGTGTGTTAGTGGAACTCCCAGCAGTGTGCCTGTGAGTGAGCCCATTACTCCAAAAAACAACAGAGGAACCAAGCTGCACATCTTTGTCTCCAAAACGGTAAAGAGTTCGCACCCTTTCCTAGGGCTCCTTGTATTCAGGAGACATACAGTCACAATATGTTGTATGGTTTAAGACCTGCAGACCAGGGTTTCTGTTAGCCGTAATTACTGGTTTTTGCCTGGTAAAATTTATTAAAAAATTTAAAAAACAAACAAACAATAAATTAAAAACTTGAGGTCAAAATGCTCGGTAATAATGCTCATACAGAAAGTAGCTATAATGAAGGCTATCCCTAAACAGGACATTGCAAGCTGCAAAGACACATTGGGCACATTTGATTTCAAGTTGGCAGCAGAGGAATTTGACGCAATGAAAAAAGGAGAAAATAAAATGTTACCTGGTAGCCTATAGGCTACATTTGATGCCATGGAGGCCTAGCCTTTTTTTTTTTTTTTTAAAACAGGCTACAGATTTTACAGGTTACAGATGTTTTGTAATAGCCTACATTTTAGAGGCTGATGTTGAGGTTTTGCTCAGTCGTTTCTGTTTGTTTTGCTTAAGCTTTACTGTTTGTTAAATAGTCAAACTGATTTGAGGTTGTTGTCATTCTTCCGTCAACCAAGGTGTACATTACATTTGTGTTTCTAACATAGACTGTTATTGAAACGTGACCGGTAAGTTTCAGTTTTTTCCGGTAAAATATATTCTTTCCGGACACTGAAAAAAATCCTTGCGGAAACTCTGCTGCAGACCTATAACTTTGCTAGTGAAAGCTGAGTCATGCTGTATCTACAGAGAACACATACACCGACTGATATTTTGGGTGGAAATGTATGGTCACATCTGTTCCAGACATCACCTTTTTTTGCTTTTGTTTTCTTTGTGATGGTAAAAATCAGTCATCTTATTACTGGTGTTGATACAGGTGATCAAACCAGAGACCTGCACTCCTTGTGGGAAAAGGATCAAGTTTGGAAAGCTGTCTCTGAAGTGCCGTGACTGCCGCCTGGTGGCCCATGAGGAGTGCCGAGAGCGTTGCCCGCTACCCTGTACACCCAATCAAGGCAACACCCCTATCAGGAGCACAGAGGTACTGTGTTTACTCAGTCAAGTCTGTATGCTAATAACACCCCCAGCGTGTCATTGTGTATTCAGACCACTCAGAACATCACCCTCATGTTTTTACTTATTCACCAGAAGAGCAGATCTTGCAGAGGTTCCGGATGTCTCAGGTTGCTTTCACACTAGAGCATTTGGTGCGGACCCGGGTCCGCTTGAGCCATTGGTACGGTTCGTTTTGTTGGTGTGAACGCTGTTTTCCGAGCTCGGGTGCGGACCAAGGGACCGTACCCGAGTCCTCCAGAAAACGGGGGTCTGGGGGGGTCGTACTCGGGTACGGACCAAGTGTGAAAGCAGCCTCAGTGAAAGACATCCGGAGACTGGCTCTCAGAATGTCTCAGACTCTCCTTTTCAGTTTTGGTAATTTCTTAATGCCCATGTTCATGTTCTCTTCTGTTTTTGATCAATAATGAAAACTGAAACTTCACGCCTCGCTTACTTATAGGGCCATGTCCCACTAACAGACGCGTCCTTTTACAAGGGAGTTTTTCTCACATACTTCAGAACTACTGAGATCAGTCACAGATCATGTTCATTTACATTATACAAATTATTTGGAAGCTTTTGGTTTCAGAAACTTAAATAGCTATGTTTTTACTAGGTGGAAGTGACCATGCTCATGTAGATCATTGGGGAAAAAATGTGGGTTTAATGCATCAGTGGCCCATCTGTTAGAATTTTCTCAGCTGTCCTTTAATGTCGTTTTCAGTCTGTATTTTTGAATAGCGTTGATAAAACTGACCCTGTGCACTTTTTGTGTGTGTGTTTGTTTTGTTTTTTTTCTCTTCCCAGGGCATCCTTGCAGATTATGTCTCTGACCGTTCTCCCATGATTCCCATGTTGGTTGTGCACTGCATCAGTGAGATAGAGAAGAGAGGGCTTCATGAGGTAAATGAAAGGAGTGCTGCAGGCCTCAGAAGAAACAAGATTGCTCACCTGTGTTGCTCTTGTTTTTCTAATGGTTTTCCTTTATTGGGTTAGTGAGGAAATTATGCTTGGTAGGTTTGGCAGCTATGCGGTTTCACTCACTGAACCCTCTCAGTTATGTGGTCATGTGTTCAGAGAGGGAACAAAGGGTGTAGCTTATTTGTTTTGCTGCACGTGAAGAGGACTGATAATTACATAATTTCTGTGTCTGTTCTGACCTGCTCTACAGGCTTTTAAATGTGTGTGTTATGTTCCTGAGATTCACAAAGTGGAGCTCAAATCAGTTGGGAACATTAAGAAAAAACAAACACACCATAGTCTTATCTCGTAGTTCAGTGTTATCACTTCTCAGGTCGCTGCTCTGTAGGAGTGTAACAATTCATCGTAGCGTGATACATTGCGGTGCAAAAATGTGACGGTACGCCTCGTACAAGTTGAACAGTTCTCATCGCAGTGTTTCCGCTGGTAACATTTCTCTGTGGTAGCCTGCCACGCCAAAATCTTTGCCGCCACGGAAATAAAAAAATCAATCCAACCAATCATCTAATACAATGCCTTGGTAACTCGCCCGGGAAGCCTGATTCCAGCATCCATCCCCGCGTATACATTACGGAGATCAGTTGGTTAACGGCACTAATAGACTATGGTACATTGTCATTTAGCAGACGCTCTTATAAAGCTATAATAAAATGAGCTTACTTAGGTATTTTCCAAGGAAAAGAAAAACAGACGAGGTAGGTAAGCAGAGCAGGCCCTAGGTCCAAGCTGGGTTAGCTTAGCTCTTATCCCAGCTCTCTTCCCTTTCAGTAACAGCCTTTCAGTAACTACTATACTGCAACCTCTGTTCATCTACACACTTTATGGTTGACTAAAATAACGTAACTACCACTAATGGCATACACTTTCCTGTGGCTACGGCAATGTGTTGGTATTTTTTTTCACACGTTTAGAGAGACTCACTTCAGTCAACAAACCTGCTAAATTAGACTGAGTCATACACAAATGCAGTGAGCTGCTATGATGTTGAGTGAATCTCTGGAGGCGAGCAAACTGCTGAGGACTTCATTTACGTACTTATACCTCACTGAAAAATAACTAGCCTGTAATAATTGATATTCTTATTAAGTGTTTATTTACCTCCATAGACATAGGGGGAACATGGATTAGGGATGGAGGATAGAGCTTAGGGAGGAACAGATGAGGAGAGCGAAGAGAGAAGGCAAGGAAAAGAAAGTGTTCAGGCAAGGGGAGCAGGAGAGGAGAAAGCCGAGGAGAGAGAGAGTCTTTAAGAGGAGACAAAAAAAAAAGAAAACTCCAAACATAGGAAGTCTGGATAGGATCCATACTGGCCTAACACTCCACGATTCAACCCTTGGTTGTACCATACTTCAAATGTTAAGTTTCAAATACAAAATTGCTGGGTAAAATAATTAAATTAAAGTAGGTAAATGAAAATATTTGCACTGAATCTATCCATCATTTTATAGGAATGGTCTGATGTCTCTGATGAAAACTCTGGTCAGGGGATGTGAGAAAGAAAGTGCTTAAAGGCCAAATTTCTCTTGAAAAAAGTTTTGCATCCTGTTGCCTCATACATATGTAAGAGCACAAGATATCACCAGATCCATAGCAGTGTTTATCGCTAAAGACATGAAACCATGAAGGAGCTCGCCTACTACTTCAGACACTAGAGCCCAAATACAACATCCGGTCACGTCCGCACTTTAGTCAGTCTGTAATACTAGCCTTGTACAACGAAGCAAAAACTAAAGTGACATAAATTTTGAAAAGTGTGGAGAGAGAGCTCATTAACTTGTGTCTAAATTTGAGTGTTGTGCGTTGAGGTGCAGTTTTCATAGTTTGATATTAATGCAATTCAGACAGACCCATTCAATTTAATGTTTATTCTATGTTTGGAGACTATTTACTTTCGTCTAGCTTTCAAAGAATTCCTCCTAGGGTCAAGCTGTCATGACTTTTGGTTTAAGGGTACAAAAAGACAACAGTAGTTCAGCATTGTTAATGCATCAAAAATAAATCCATTATTTTCATTCCAGTGTCAGTTCAATTGATTTTCTTAAAAATATCATGGAAGAATCGAACTGTAAACATGGTATTGTGAATCAAATCGTGAGCTGAGTGTATTGTTACATTTACATCCCTACTCCTCTGTGTCTTACACCACAGACAGGTCTGTACCGTGTGTCTGGTGCTGACCGCACAGTGAAAGAACTCAAGGAGAAATTCTTACGAGGGAAGACGGTACCCTCCCTCAGCCAGGTAGATGACATCCACGCGGTAACGGGTCTGTTGAAAGATTTCCTCCGAAATCTCAAAGAACCTCTCCTCACCTTTCGCCTCAACCGTCCCTTCATGCAAGCAGCAGGTGGGGTTTATGTGTCTGTGAATGACCGTTTTTCTTGCTTGAATGTTTGGAACGTTGTTGTTCATGTTTGAAACACAGATAATTCCTAACTTTTCATACTGTGTTTTTTTTCCCTTACAGAAATTGCTGATGATGACAACAGCATTGCAGCAATGTACCAGACCATTAGTGAGCTGCCTCAGCCAAACAGGGACACGTTGGCTTTTCTCATTCTTCACCTCCAGAGGTTTGTATCCTATAAAGCCAGTCACTCAGGTCAAAGCTTGCTTGCAAACTCCAGTGGCAGAGGATAAATATTGCATTTAAAGATGTCATGGTTGTATGCCAGATCACTATTGCTTCATTTCGCCATTCTCTTGCTTGAGAACACCCATTTGGCAAAAACTAACTGATACCTACATGTAACTGCATGTGATAATCCTCTTTCAGTAACTCAAAGTATAATGTACTCACATTCCAATGATGAGTATCACTTGTGAAATTAATGACAAGTGAATGCTTTCCAACGATACACCACCAAGCCTTTGAAGAAGTGTTCTGTGTCTTGTACACCTGTGTTCGTTGTCTTACTGCCAACCAAGTATGGGAAATTGTCTGGAGTGAGCAAAGAGTTTAATACACAGATTTTTAATGACTAAAAGGAAGGTGGAAATTTAGTCCCCACTAAATATACATTTTTAACACAATGTAATTTTGATATATGGTGATAGTGCAGTAATTTTCTGTGCCTGATATCTAGGGTGGCTGAAAGCACAGATACTAAGATGGACAAATTCAACTTGGCTCGAGTGTTTGGACCCACCATTGTCGGACATGCTGTCCTAGAACCAGATCACATGACCATGCTGCAGGATACTCAGCGCCAGCCAAAGGTATGAATGGTGATGTACGGGAAAGCTTTCTCACGTACCATAAAAAGGCTTTCCAAAGAAATGTGATCGGGCCTGTTCTCTTGGGCGAGTCTGCCGACAAGTCGCTCTCACTGGTGATCACTGGCAGGCAGCCATGTGGTTTATAGGAGAAACCACACTCTCCACTGTACACACTGGGTTCATTGAACCATTGCAGCTGTCAGGATGAGGGGAAAATGTAGTTGTTGACTTCATCCATGTGACAGGAAGAGCATGTTACTTTCACTTACCTTGACCTCAATAACTGATGTGGGAACAGAAAACGTTCAAGAAGTGAAAAACATTTGACATTAGTTGAAAAAGAAACAAAGCTGCCACATTATGTTCTAATTTTAAATGTTTGATTACTTCCAAGAAATAATTCTATGATCTGCAGGTATTTTCAGCTCAGTTTTTTTCTTTAGTGTAAAATTTCAGCAAGTGTTTCTCTGAGAGAGTTAATCTTTTGCAGGTTGTTGAGCGGCTCCTTAGCTTGCCAGTGGAGTACTGGCGTCAATTCATACAAGACCAAGAGAATGTCTACCCACAAAGCACATTTTCAGGAAATGGTAACGGCTTTAGCACCCCGGAGCACAAAGGTACGTTACTACAAAAGACAAACATATGTGTCTGACAAAGGAAATGTAAACGTGTGGTTTGCATTCAGTGGTGTAAACGTGTGTGCTGCAGCATCAGCACAGAGTCTTAGTGGTTTAAGAGCCTGTTGACTTTTTGGACTGACTGATCCAGTTGATTTTTGCCTCAAAGGCAACAAAATCGACTGTTTCAACTGCACTCTTTAACAGTCCATTAAAAGTGGGGGGGTGGGGGGGGTGCTTTATACATTCCCAATTATTTCAGTGTCCTTTAGAAATGTAACTGAAATTGCAAAATTGCAGGAACTAATATGGCCAGGTGTGTTTTTCATGTGGGGCTGGCTGACAAACCCCCAAAAATATTCTGATATTTTCAGACAATTTTCTAACTCATGAATATGGCGCAAATGCAGTGGAAAAACTCATTCCACTCCATTCCACTTTCCTGTGTGGTTGAAAATACAATTAGTCTTCTGAAGTTTAGAGCAGTGTTTAGAATACTTTAGTACTGACACCTTGTTCCTGTGAAAGGCAAGCACTTGGATGCGTAACAGATGACACTGTGAAAGAAGCTGGTGCTTACATTTTTGTTTTCAGTTTGTTCATAGATGTGTATCTGAATTCTGCCCATCCACATGTCCCCTTTTCACCGTTTTAGTGAGTATCCTGGGGCCCCTCACCACTCCAGAACAGCAGATGGTCAAGACCCCCTCCTCCAGCTCTCTGACACAGCGTGTGAAGTCTACTCTGTCTAAGAACACTCCAATGTAAGATTACATGAAAACAACATGTCAGGACATGTTTCATTTATGTAACTTTTCACTCAGTTGATGCCATATGTGTCTTATGTGCTCGCATTGACTGTGTCTGATCAGTTTGATGTGTTGAGTGCTACACTGAACAAATTCTTTTTGAAAGCACGTCTTTCCTGAATGTGTTATGTTTATAGGTAATTTATTTGTTTGTTTGTTTGTTTGTTTTTAGATTTGGAGGGAGCAAGAGCAAACCCTGTGTTGGCTTCAGTCGCCCAGTTAACTTCTTTTCCTCCCCTTCCCTGAAGTGAAACCAGAGGAGCCGCAGGATTTGTCCGACCCTAAGACACTACTGTAACAGCCCAGTGATGTTTTTTCACTCCTCTCTGTACTATGCAACACTCCTTAAAGAAAGATGAATGCTATGTGCAATATATTTACTGATTTTAATCTCTCTTAGAATGCCTTTTAATGATTTTAAAATCTGTGTTTTTATAATACTAACCAGGGATATTTACAATATGCTTTGGCTTACTTTAACAAATCTTTGAATGCTGAGATAAAAAAAAGTGTGCTTTTTATATATGTATATATATATATGCATATGCTGTAAGTTGTAATTACACTATTAGCTGTTCTACAATGGTTCCACAGTGACAAAGGAACAAAAGCCTATGGCACAATACTGAGAATGCTTATTGACACCTTCTTATTTCTACTGTGGATGTGAAGAGCTATCTGTCTATCCTCTATCTTTTTTATATAGACTGTTATGTAATAGAACAATGTTTAACCACAGTTGATAAGCTTGTACAAAAGATATTAATTTTCTTAATGTATGGTTTTCACAGTATTCGTATTGTATGTGGACTTTAACTCAAAGCCAAATATTTTCTTATTTTCTTTTTGCATATACTTTACTGACCTAATGTAAAGAAAGGATGAAGTAACAGGATTTCATTTTATTGATTTAACTTTTTTTCTTTGTCCACTCTTAATCACTCTTCTGTTGACATGTTTGTCTCTGCCTGTAAACATTCCTCACTTTAATCATAAACCTTAAACACTCCTCACATGTATCTGTATTTTCTTTCCCATCTAAAACTTTCCTATCACTTCTGAGTAAGGAACATTGTAATCATTTGAGTTCACTTTGACTCACTTGTTTTGACTCACTTAACAAAAGTTTTTTTTTGTTGTTTTTTTTTTTAATGAAATGTTCAGACCAGTCTCCTGGCAGCCTTTGGGAAAATCAAAAGTCGTTTGGTTTCCGAGAACAGACGTATTGGGATATGCTTCTATTAGTGTTTTGTCGCATAGAGTTTACTGGGGAATATGATGAGTTTTTTTATTTGCTGATGAACTATTATCTGATCAGTTTAATCAGTTGAAACAGCTTTGTTTTGCATCCATATAAACAGCAGTGCAAGACTTATCAGTGCCTGTTTGTGTTATCTGAGGTTTGCACAGCTCCACTTGCGCACCTGCACACATATGAAATATGACATTGGCTCTGGTTTAGAGTTTCTGTCTATAATGGGAAGTGATTTTTTTTTATCTGTCAAAAGCAGCCCACTACTTGAATCTTTGTAGGTGCAATTAAGCACGAAACATGAATTTAATTTTCAGGTTCCTGATCTGATGACAGTAATGCTGTTTGAGCTAGAGGGAAGTGGTGTTTCATCTTATAGGCAGGAAATTTATTAACATGAAACATGTTCTTGAGAAAATGGTTTGGTGTTCCCACACCGTAAATGTGGTTGTATTTTTTTTTTCCCTTCCCCATAGAGTAGTACCACTTCCTGTCCTCAAAACCTAAATGTCTA
Organism: Chanos chanos; assembly: GCF_902362185.1. Lineage (NCBI taxonomy): Eukaryota > Metazoa > Chordata > Actinopteri > Gonorynchiformes > Chanidae > Chanos > Chanos chanos. The sequence continues at coordinate 29,214,179 of NC_044500.1, forward strand.
TCAGTGTCTTCATTATTTATAGAGATCAGCAGTTTTATATTTGTGTTTCTTGGACTGATATCTGATCAGATCCTAGAATCCCAGTTATGAGCGAAAAAAGTTCATAAGGGTTATGACTGGATACAGTGATAATACTGGGCTAAACTTATAGCCAAAACGATATTGTTGGACGATGTGTAAAATTGGAAGACCTCTTAACGAAACCGAACCTTACTCAAACGGTTGTTGAGTTTAACTAAATCGCTTGTTTGTCAGTGCATTGCACAGTGTACAGATTATTACACAGACGCAAAACTTTAAAAGGCCGTTAAAGTTTATGACTTATATCTGCGGCGTTATCTGCATCCTTCGCTGCAGGGCGTGCCCATGGTTACCGAAGTAACGTCTCTTAGTGTACGACTTAAGCGTGATCTACAGTGGAAAACTTAGTTATTTTTCAAAACGGCAATCCTCTCGGATCAGGTAAGTTTGATTAGTGAAAACTGGCCAACTTAGTTTTCTATGGTCACCTCAAAGCACTATAGTTATTTAAGTTAAATTGTAATCGATGTGTCCAATTTAACACTCACAAGATTCAAGCACGCTTATAGACTTGACCTGACGAAATTATCCACTCAGTGTAGGAATAGGTTAAACAGCAGACGCTCCACAATGCAAAAGGTAACTCTGACAGCGTTTTACAAGATACCGAATCTCTCAATGGCCTTTGAAGTTACCACGTGGAAAATCTAAAATGAGCAACTGCTGTTGGACTGTTTCCTCTGTCGTGGATTGTTAATCTATTATTTGCCTACAGTAATTTACCAGCGGACTTCTCTTTTTGGACTTTGCCTCATACCCTTACATTATACAGCCTTTGTCAGGTCAAGGTCTAACTTTTTTTTTTTAATCTACATTTGGGCCAAGCACAACTGGCACGCTCAACACTATGTAAATCGAACATTAGTTTGAGTCCGATCCTTTAAAAAACTTTATGATTGTCAAATCTGAAACTTTTTGTCAGGGACATATCCAGGATATCAGAAAGGTATAAACTGACGCTGGTCAATAATAATAATAATGTTGATAGTATGCCAGAATACAGGTGCGGAAGACCAGTACATTGCCAGGTTACAAGTCATCCCAACTTTGTTACTTAATGACATTGTAGGTCAATTTACTTGTCTGTGGCTACGAGAAGCCCTTCTGGGATCACTATTACATGATAAAATGGAAACAGTTAAACTGGCAGTTTATTAGTTTTATGAAGACTTCTAAGACCAACCTGTTTGTGCTGCAGATATGAAAAGACAGAGGATGGCAACACCAGATCCTGAAGAGTCAGAACAGCCCTACCCTATGAGATCTAGATTTGAGGGTCAAAGTGGGGATAGTAATAACAGGAACTCATCAAATATAGTCACATGGAGTGCAAATTTTAACATTAAAGATCATGTTGTCCACTTCCTTACCTCTGTGTTCCCCGCTTCAGTCCTCAAAAGTTACAAAGCCAAGCTGGAGGGCCTGAAAAAGTGCTCCTTCTACATCGAGGTGATCCGCGAGGACCTGTCTCACCATGATCAGAGTCATCTGTCCAACTCGACCCTTTTACACCTCATCGATCCCTGGAGGTTCCAGCGGATGAAGAAGGTCGGCAACAGCCAGGTCAAGATCCAGCTAAGCCTTCTGGAGGATCTTTATGAGGAAATGTGTAGAGGCAGGCAGGAGTTGGAGGTCCTCTTTGAGCAATGCAACATGGTATCATATATCAATCAGGAGGCATTGCTGCTGGAGAAGATCGGTGTACTCATGCAGTTGGTGGCCAACTTTGACAAAGTTATGGTCCCTGGAGGGCTGCACATCAAACATCGGCTAATCTCTGACTTAGGTAACTCCAAGGCCCCACAGATACGGTTAGCATTCATCATCAAGATGCACGTGGTTTTTGACCGCTCTCAGTCTGTGGCATTCCCTGATTCGGTGATCTTGCACTGGTGCATCGCTGGACAAGAGCAACACGAACCAGGGGAACAGTTTGAAGTTAGCTACAAACTCCTTCAACCGGAGAATAGCTATGAAGGAAGTCAGATGGGCACACTGATGTGTGCGACCTACTGCATGCAGATCAACAACCTGATGCCAGACAAGTGTTACGAGTTCACAGTGAAGAGAGTTGACTCGTGTTCTTTGGTGTATGGAGCCTGGAATGATAGCATCAGCCTAAGGACTGCCTCAGGAACCGCTGGACAGAGCATTGATAGTTGTGAGACAAAGGAAGCACTGTTTCCATGGTAATGCAGATACTGAAACACAAATCTATAAGACAAGAATTAAATTTATATCAAATGAAGTTCTGCGGAGAGTTTTGCTACTGCTTCGTAACTGGTGTTGAAAGCTATCATCGTGTCCCTCACTAGAAAGGCTGATGTTTGAATGTTGTAACTGAATCAAAGATAAACATAATTCATCAGATGTGTGTCAGCATTCATGTGGGATACACAGAGTGTTGCTTGATTGTAGCTAGCAATCTTAACTGAATCCTCATTTATCATGTGAGTGTAAAACATGCAGAGTTGGTTGAGAGACTTCCCTCTTTCTGAATAAGTTTTGAAAATTTCACATGACTGAAAATGTGACAGGTTTAGGTGTTGGGTCTCACAGATTAACCTCATCTACCGCAACACAAGTGCACTGCAATCATGATGACTTTCAAAGTCTGAAATGAATTCACACCTGCAGCTTGTTTGAGAAATCCGTTAAATGGATAGTTTATGCAAATTAGACATCCTACAGATAATTTTTTTACTACATTTCAGCATTTGAAAATGTTCTTATTTAAATAGTGAACTTGATATCCTAGGTTGTATGCTCAAATTACGGCAGAACTTTTATCATACAACAAATATTTAATTGCATCATAATGGTAACTGTTTCCCAGTGACTGACCAGAAGCTGGTACAGTTGCCAGGCAAAGGCAATTGACTACTTGTTACATATCCGCCCTAATTCAACACCATTACAAATGATCTGATATCATGGGACTGACAGCTAGAGGCTGAAATCTAGAGGGAAACATTCTGATGTCTGGCAAGCTGATATTAATATATTATAGTTTGCATTAAGGCCTCCAGTTATTCACAGTAATGCTAATTACTAGAAGGAGTGAAGTTTTTAGTGAATTTCAGTACCAGAAACAGTATATTTTATGCGTATGCTAATATGATGAGTTCTTGTAATGAGTTTATGTCTGAATTTAACTGAAATATCCCTGAATAAACTGAAAAACATTTGCCATCTGTCATATTGTCCAGACTGGCATTTAGAAAGTTTGAGACACTATGAGAAAATTTAAGATTTATTTCATTATTCCAGAGCACTTTGAAAGCAGGAACTCAAACATGATTTAGAATCTTTGACCACTTGCCAGTCTGTATCCGACTCCAAGCTGTTCGCAAATTCACCCACTTCCTTCTCATTACATCACTTTCCTGCTTATGGCTTGTGAGAGACTTCAAAATGTGAAACAGAGAGGAAGTTTGCCTTGTTTGTGTGTAGCAATTATGCTTAATGGACACAAGAAGCCCATTTAGCAGAGGGCACCGCACAAATTTTTGAAACTCCCAGAGCGTCAGTGGATGTAGTCTGTCAGATGTGTCGTTGGGCGGTCTACGTGTTGCATAACACAACAGCAGAACCATAACGCAATGAAGCAAAACACGAAGGCGAGAGCATAATGCAATGAGGCACAGCGCAACTGCAGTAGCACAACACAATGACACGTTACACCGCAGTAAAGTTTTCCACCCTCCCTTTCCTCTGTTTACTTTACTGTTGTTTCCACTACGACTGATTTAGAAGAAATGTGTCTGCTCTGGAAACAACAACACAAGCCGGCGGGGAAGTTTTTGTTTTATGAGTTTGGTCAGTGATTTTGCATATGAATCTCTGTCCTGCATTAGGTATCCTTCCAATAAATAGTCTGGCACTGATACAAAGAAGAGAATACTATAGAAAACCACATACTGTAAAGATGTGCCAAGAACATCACCTCTGATGTAACCTAGTTTGTGTGTGATGTCCCCACTGACGTTCATATTGCTCACTGTCTGTAACCAGAGTCTGTTGAACATCATAACATTTGGTTACTTTACTTCTCCTCCATTACAAAAGAACAAAACAACTTAATTTATGGAGCTCTTGTCAGACATAGACTGGTTTTAGGAGCAGCACATTCATACAGCACAAAATCTCAAACATTAAAATAAAGCAGCCCTGTGACTGAACACGATAAATGCTTTACTACACTTGACATTTGGCTCCCACACATGGGGATATGAGTATTGAATAAGTTTGTATGTAGAAAGGGGTGCAGGAGAGCATGGTAATGGAAGCTAACAGGATGTTTGCCACCCACTAGTCCTGACAACATTCTGCCCGGAAGCAGGGTGGTAATTCCCAGGGCACTGCCAGTGAATTTTTGTATGATATGGTGATATATCTCATATAAAGAATGTATTATAGCAGCTCATCTAGAATTTTTTTTTTTTTCAAATCAGTAGTTAATCCACTCACTCTCTAAATCAGGGGTCACCAACCTTTTTGAAACTGAGAGCTACTCCACGGATACTGAATAATGCAAAGGGCTACCAGTTTGATAACACTTCTGAAAGAACAAAGTCGCACGGTTTACCTTTAATTTTATATTATTATTAATGATATTCTACGTGAAGACACTGATCACGTCAATGATTCATCACAATAATTATTCAGAATGATTCAACAAGGTAGGAAACAGACTTAAATAAACACAATACAATTAAATAAAATTTTAGACTGAGCTCGTTGGTGATTAGTGCTATTTTTAGAACTGGCCTGCGGGCAGCTGATGTGGTCCCCGCGGGCACCATGTTGGTGACCCATGCTCTAAATATTTCATACCTGCATGTACATCAAAACAGCAGCTCCTTGGTAAATGCCAAATCCTGCTTTGTAATATTACCTGGTCATGTCATTTGGAAAGCCATGTAATAGTTAACGGCATTCCTGGAATGCATGTAATAGAAGCAGTAGTTGCAGACATTGTGCTAAATTCAGTTTATGGATTGGGGTGGAGCTGTTGGAGCTTGATCCGGAGTTTCTCTTGATGTCACCAAAATACTGTAGCTACATACTGGGACTGGGGGGTTTGACTGCATGTTTTATAATAATATATAATATAATAATTTGAGGGGGGGGGGGGTTATGTCAGTGTCCCATTAGTAATGGAATGCAAATAATGGAATTCAACTAACTTTTATTTGTACTAAGAGCAACAAAATAAATCACTTTTCTCTGTGTCAGACTCTACATTTCTCACCACAGAAAATGTCTGTTACTGTAGATGCCAAACAAAGCAGCTTTTAATATGAACTCATTGTATTCAGATCCTGATAACGTTCTTTCATCTGAGTTGAAACTTCAAGACAATTTTCAAGTTGTTTGGTTTATACAAAATGTTTATACAAAACTCCATATTAGGATGCAACGTCAGTTGCCGTTCACATGTGTTGACAACATGTCTAGCCCGCTGTCGGAATGTTGCACTCAGACTGTGCAGCGATTTGGCGCAGGATTGACTAAATACACTGGCGTTTCAGTTTAGTCAGTGGAATGCATATATAAAATGCCTATATCCGGATAATTTCGTCAACACTAGAAAGCGTCCACATTAATAAACTGTCTCACATAGAATAAGGCACACGTTACAAAAACAAACAAACAAACAAACAAACAAAACGAAAACCAACAAAAACGTACAGCTATGAAAAAATCTTATTAGCAGTGATAACAATCACACGGATACATTCGCATGGCACTATAAAATTTGCAATAAATATTTCGCGCGCTCTCTCTGTCTCTCTCTCCCAAACAGACACACACGCACTCACGCACACAGCTGAAATCTCTCCAGCCCAGACGAACGTTCTTCACGAGGACTGTCCGTAGAGTGCGCCTCTTGTGCTCTTCGGTAGATGACTCTACCCGTAATGTGAACAAGAGACGTCCTGGCTCGTTGGGAAAAGCTGTGTAGTCGCAAGAGAAAGTTGTCATTCCCGACCAAATATATCAAAGGATTGATGGCACTGTTCATACACACAAGTCCGCGGGACACTTGGTGAGCGATGTAGATGTCGTCAAAACTCGCATGGCACGTTCCCTCCATTTTCAAAATTCTTGTCTTTAAATTCAAATTTCTAAGCACATGATAAGGAATGAAGCAAATGGCGAATAAAACGGTCAGCATCAAAACCAGTTTCAAACAGCGTTGTTTAAGCAAAACATTGATGTTAGCTTTGGTGGCAAGTACAAAGGCGATGTGGCCGTAGCATCCCAGAATTATTAGCAAAGGGATAACAAATCCAGTAAAAGTCCACCCTAAACTGTACGACAGGTAATCTTTGATCCACTGGTTGCTTGTTGTATCGTAGCACGAATCTGAGGAATTTGGTGCAGACTTGTCAAAGAACATGTCTGGAAGAATCTGAATGAAAACCAAGGTCCACACTAAAACGGTTATAACCGCAGAGACCGTGCTATTTATTTTTCCCATAACCTTCATCGGATGGACGATACCAAGGTATCTGTATATGCTGATACAGGTGAGGAAGCCTATGCTGCCATAGAGGTTCAAATTAAAGCAGAATCTTGTGATTTTGCAGAAGACCTGCCCAAAAAGCCACTTGCTGTCCGCCGCATAATAAACAACCAGAAAAGGCAAAGTGAAAACATATAAAAGGTCTGCAATACCGAGGTTCAGGATGAATATGTTTATGTTCCCAAGCGCCTTCCAGTTGGTACAGACAGATTTTAATCCCCAGAAATTGGCGAAAACTCCAATAAGAAATACCACAATGTACACAGAAGGCAGAAATTTATGCGTAAAAGGTAGATCTATCTCCTGGCACGTAGAATTTTTCTGAGCACTTACTGGTTCCATTTCTGAATGATGTTCACCGCAAACTGAAAGATGACGTTTGCTCTAGAATAATGCCTTACTACAAGAGTGACTTGGTATGAAACTGAAGACTGAAAGTTCGATACGCCCACTTCCTTAAATGAGAAATAATAGTATGCACACGCCACCTCCATGTCATGCAAATGACATTATGGCTATTAGATGACCAATATAGAGACCGAATGTTAATGTGTTCGTCACCTAAACGTACTTTTCCTTGCACGTGTTCTTACCCTTAGGGCAAACATGTCTTCGGAAAAAATGTAACGTTCCAGTAAACACTCAGTCACCTGTGACAGGAAAAAGGACCTGTACGCATATAGATTATTCTGATTGTGCCGTATAGAATGATATCGTGGCAGTTACATACGCACGCTCGCACTAACGCGCACGCACGCAGGCACATGCAAAGACCCTCTACACTTTTTTCATGGGGTTGCAGAGACTAATGGTCAACAATTCGGACATAAAAAATGTGAAATCAAATGTATTTAATGGATCAGAGATAGTTTAGAAAGCCCTTTAATCTCAAAACATTTTAAGTTTTCTCCATTTATCCAAGCATCCCTGCTGCAATTTTTAAAATTATTCTCTTGAGCAGCACAACACCACAGGGGCGAAGTCCTCTGGGGAAACTGAATCTTAAGCATATGTGCAATGGATTTCGTAATGTTCCTCAGAATACATCTGTATATTTTCAGGATCTCTGCAAGTCTTAGTGCCTGGATATGAATCTTCTTGACTTTGCGGAAAGTGAATCAGGACAATTGTAGTGACAGACGCAGGACTCGATCCTCATCACTAGGTGCTGAATCACTCTCCCACTGGGACAGAGGAAACCCATTTGCATGGTTCTGGTCCGAAGCGGGCTACAGCACCGGCCATCTGAACAGAGGCCACAGAACTGGGGTCTGTAAGCATGCGTGCTGTAGCAGCCGTGATGCTCTAGGCGAATGGGTAGTGGAGATCTGTGTCTGCTCTTGCACATACCAGTGCCCTGAAATTCAAGCCCATGATGGAGGATGAGCAAGACAGAAGACAAACAGATGGCAAACAAAAACGTATACAGTAAATGAAGTCCTTTTCCAGAAGGACAGTAAATCGACAATAAACCCAAAGTGCATCCGGGGGAAAGAGAAAGGAAAAGTAACATGGGCAGGTTAAACAAAGCCCAATCAGAATAATACTATCAGTCTTGGCCCTTTTTGACTTATTACCTTATGACCACTGTTTACTGAACTGTGTACATTTGCACATGTGTGTATTTATTTAACTGTGAACTGAGCTTTGGAATTAGCTTACTGGTCTTAAAGTGTTCTGATATGAACATAACATGTAGGGGGATAAATCATTGTCATGTTTTCCTTTTTTCTTTCTGCTGCGCTTCCATCCCTGATGAATGCGTGAGATTCAAATCATGTTAAGACAGTTCTTTACAAAGTCTCCTGAGGGTTTTAGGTAACCCTGATTACTCACCATGTGGGCTCTGATTGGTGGTTTAGCAGCATGGCAGGGTCTGATCTGGCACAAACGGATCTGTGTCTGCGGATGGCACGCTCGATTGATGTTAGACATGCGTTTGGACTCGCCTGGTCCACAGCTGCGCGAGCAAGGGCTCCATTCCGTACTCTGTTCGATGCAGTTTGACCACACGCTGTGACTCAGACCTGGCACATCCTGCCAGAACCTGTCTGTTCTGTCCACTGGGGATGGGAATGAAAGCAATGACATCCTTCTAAATTTCATTAAGAACTGCGCTCCTGCATTTTTAATCAACTGGTTAATTTAATACTGACTCAGTTCTGAACTTGCCAATTGGGATTGTTTAAAGACAACTTTTAATCATCTCAAGAACTTGATGATTGAGCTTTTTCAGCTTCTAAAACTTTGCTGGCTGTTTTACAAAATGTGGAAAATGAGGCCTCTGTTCTGGTGACGGAATTTAGCATTGCACAAACACAGCTCGCCAACAAATTTCAAAATGAAACTGAAAAGAGAAGAAAAAAAATCTGTTAAACTCTGAAAGACCACACACTTTGGAACTGGAAATATAATCTCGGCATGGGTACAAAAAAGCCTGTGCACCGGTGCAAAGGCATAAATGTTTCTCCCAGGTAGGTCTCTGGCGGCCGTGTACCTGTGGCAGCAGTGTCCTGAGGAATGCTGTTGTCCAGGCTACCACAGACCCACTCTCGGCAGCAGCGTCCTGGAAGCCTTAGCAGTTGTGGGTTTGGGCAACTCGGACCCAGTGGCTGCTGCATGTCTTTGCACAGAGGAACACATGTGATACCACCACCCAGGCAGTGGCATAGCTGGGCGCATGATGGCTTGAATGTCTGGCCCTCCTCGTACCTCACTCCATTGAGTTCACAGCCAAGCGTGTTCCGATCTGAAGATGAGATAGAGAAAGTCTACCGACTGTACTGAACTAAGTGTTACTAACACTGAAGCAACAAAGTTCTACTTCGGGGATTCTCAATGAAATTTACATGTGTTCCACTTTTTAAGCTGGGAGTGTAAAAGTGGACCAGCCAGGCATGCAATATAATAATTCATGGAACATCACATATTTTAATTATTATTTTGTAGGCATACAGCTTTCAGATTGGCAAATTGAAAACAGACGCAAGAGCAGAGTATGAAATTCAATCTGAAAATTAAAATTTAGATCACAGTTACTCATGGTGTAATTGTTTGTGTTATTCACATGTGTATGACAGATAGGCATATAACTTAACACGAGTTTCAAGTACCCCTGCAGCAATCAGCATTTTTCAAAGCCTAGCAAATGAGAAGTATGAGTTATTTCGTCGGTTTAGAAAGCACCACTGTGAAATTTAAGAACCTGCCTCAGTAAGAACAGCTTCTTAGAATGGTTGACAAAAGAACTCCACAGTTTACAACACAGATCCCTGCATTATGTCTATCTATCAGTTACTGTGAATTTCAAGTGAATTAATGAATCTACTTCTGAGTGAAAAGAAGATTCATCCAGTTTACTTGTACTTCTGTTTTAACCGTGGTAATACTCACCAACACACTCTCCCTCTCCTCCTGGGTAACTGGCACTGTAGTCACACTGCAGACCTCTCTGACTGTCACAAATGTTCTTGTCAGTGCAGGACTCACCCTCCTGCCTGGCACAGATCTGACAACAGCGACACCCGTCATGCACCAGTGGCACACCAGCCGGGCACTGGGGTGGTGGCCAGGGACAATGACATAGATCACCACACAGTTGGCAGGATACCTGGCACAGAGGGTGGAGTTTGGGCGTAATTTGAAAAGATCAAAATCATCATTCATCTGTATCACCACTTCGGTTAGTCCTAAACTCTTGGACAGTTTGGCAAACGTTACCACAGGCATTCAGGCATTTTCGTGGCACTTACAGACTTCTGTTAATTTCCGCTGTCACGTTAACAAAGCTTTTTTTAGAATCTGAGATAAATGTATGAAACTCTGTTACACATTTCAAAAGTTAGAGCAAAGCAGAGGATTCTAACCTGAGTGAATATCCAGAACAGCAGAGAACCGGAGAGCAAACTATCTGTTCTATTCCTCTTCATCCTGAAAGACCAAGCTGTTCTCACTGTCCTTTTAGGATGACTGCGATGCTATTAAGTGCTGGTGTTAGCAAACTCCCTGCCCAGTTTCTATTCATTTAAAGTCTGGGCTCTGATGTCACAGGCGGACAGTGTAAATAGAATCTGGACGCGAATCAAAAATATTTCTAATTCTTCCTTCACACTGCCCGTTTCCGTTTGCCTCAAGGCCTTGCCGTATTTTCCCCTTTCTCAGCAGGCTACTGCAGTTTAGTATGCACCTGTATTTACTTTTATTACTCTGGAATGTGAAAAACAAAAATCTTTATCACTAAAATGTGCGTTTTCAAGATTGAAAAATGTATGACTGTCTTCTGCGCCTCTAGAAAGCCACAGCAGTATTTTAAGAGTAGAGTGGGTAATGAAGACTTGCTGTCTTTGGTAAAGTCTAGAAAACTGTACTAGTTTGATCTCGCCACTCCTTGTACAGTCATGTTCAAGTATCTGGCACATGCCCATAAGAGTTGGTGTGAAAATGCATTTATGCTATTTCAGCATGTTAATTAAGTATGCTGAACTCACCAAAGTGAAAAATGAAAGATCAGAAGCACATGCATGTATTGTGAAAATGATTGTATGGGTACTTATCAAACAAAATGGGCCCAGAGGCAACATGCGCAGGTAATGCAAGAAGAAAGCCAAAGCCCAGGGGCAACATAACGATGTTGTCATACTTGTTCACTCTCCAAGGTTCCTATCTAACGTATCCTTATTATTTATTTATTTATTTTAAATTTATTTGGACTGGTTGTAACATAAAAGATCCATGTCTGAAACTCAGACTTGCCTTGCTTTCTGAATTCACGCAAGTCCATCACCCCTAAATACATGCCATCAGCAGAAAGAAATCTCTGTTACTTTGAGTTTGACAGTGATAAAATCGAGAGTGAGACTTGGAAATGATAAATTCAAGCAAATATAAAAGGCTCATTAACAAGCTGGGGCTGGGTCAGGTTGATCTGTCTCATTATTCGTAGTTTATTCTGGAAATATAGCCTGACCTTATCAATAGACTGACAAACTTAATTTTAATTTATGGTTAAGATGATTAACATTTTTACACTGGGACTGGACAAAAGTAAATTTGTTGTGAGCAGCATTTACGTGCCAGTTGTTAAAATATAGCATACACAACCTCTGAGAATATGCTACCTACAATGTCTCAAAGTGACGTTTGCTCCTTTGTTAAAACTGATTCCTACATCTGCCAAGCAGATAGTTGGTCATACTTCATTTGAATTTGCAATAATGTATTGTACGGGAATTAAGCTTTCCTGACATGTAAAAGAAATGTAGCATTGTGACATCACTACATTACAAAACTAGCGAACCTCTTCCAAGAACTGCTTAAGAAATAGCATCACACATTTCTCCTTGTGATTTGGGTGTTCTTTTTTTTTTTTTTCGGCGTGTCAGAGCCTGCAGTTAAAAGACCTGACCTTTAAAAACGTGTAATTCCTGACTTTCATTCAACTCACATGAGTGTTAAGATAGGCATAGGCATTAGGAGACTTATAAACTAAACTCTGTGGCTTTTCTAGACTGGTTTACATTTGGACAATGTAAAAAGAAGAGAGTTTATTCCAAAGAGCCAGACAAAAATAACAAGTCCTGCAAAATGATGTATGTCGAAATAGCTATGGTGCATTAACTTGAACAAGTAGTGTGGACAATGTAGCTATAGACACGTGAATTGCATTTTGGACTGTTTTTTTTCCCCCAACATCTCAAACTCATGAACACACCATTAATCTAAGTGGCCTAAATACAAACTCCACAGGTCAACTTTAACACAAGGCTCATTTGCCATGTACTGTGTGCACTGCCACATACAGTGAAAATTTTCATCATTTGAATATCTTGCTCTTGAGCTCAAAGCAGAATTATCAGTGCTCATCATTACATTATATCGGCCACCAAGATACTGATCACTATTTCTACAGGAATTCTCAGAGCCTATCTTACTTGGTATAACTAGATATGACAGATTAATCCTGAATGGAGACCTGAATATTCATATTGACAAAAAGAATGACTCCAAAGCTACGGAGCATGTAAATGTACTGGACAGCTTTGAATTTACCCAACGTGCAAATGAAGCCTCTTGTCAGCATGGTAACATTTTAGACTTAGTAATAACAACAGGGTTAAACATTGATAATGTTTCAGTACTTGAATTACCATTTTCCGACCATCACTGTGTGTTTTTTGATGCCAACCTAATCTTAACGAAGACTAAAAGGGAATTTATGGTTAAAAAGAGATTCCTAGATGGTAAGGCTGAAGCAAAGTTCTCTAATATTATGAGATCATTTGCTCCATACAGTTATGACTGCTCTTTAAATGACATGGCTGTAAAATTTCAACAGTGCCATATCATCTTCTTTAAATACTGCTGCTTCACTAAAGGTTAAAAAGAGGTCAACTGACAGAATCTTCCCATGGTTAAACATTAATAGTGTTATGATATTAAGAGAATTGGTCGGGCAGCTGAAAGAAAATGGAGGAAAACTAGGCTCACAGTTCACTGTAATGCATATAAAGAAGCCATGACTGCCTATAACAAAGTAATACGTCTGGCAGAAAAGGATTACTTTTCCAGGATTATTACAGCGAATGCTGGAAAGTCTAGAATATTATTCTCCACTATTGATAAGCTACTCAACACTGCCCCCACCCCTCCACAGTTCTCTGCATCAAAATGTGAAGAACTCGCACTGTTCTTCAGTAACAAAGTAACCTCAATCAGAGCCAGTATTGCTGCTGATGTAAACACAAATGACCTCAGCAAACCCTGTAAAAAAGATGTAACCGAAAATTCACCTGTATTACATTAACTGAACTTTGCAAGACTATCACCGAGTGTAACTCCTCCACCTCATGTACTGACCCTGTACCTGCAGCTTTTTTTAAGCTGGTGTTCGACAGTGTTTCAAGCCATGTGCTGAAGATTATAAATACATCTCTTCAAACAGACATCTTCCCAGATGCCTTCAAAACAGCTGCTGTAAAACCCTTACTAAAAAAATCCAACCTAGATAGTACTGCACTGACCAGCTATAGGCCGATATCCAACCTTCCATTCATTAGTAAGATACTCAAAAAGGTAACTGCAGTGCAAATAAACTCCTTTCTTTGAGAAAACAATATCCTGGAGGATTTTCAGTCAGGCTCTAGAACATACCACAGCACTGAAAGTGCTCTTACTAACATAATCAGCGACCTCAGACAAAACTCTGATAAAAATAAGATCTAAATTCTTGTCATGTTAGACTTAAGTGCAGCATTTGATATGACTGACCATGATATCCTAATCAATCATCTTAGAAAGTTGGTTGGTCTTTCTGACTGCTGGTTCAAAACATACATCAAAGGGAGAAAGTTTTACATCTGTTTTGGGGTCACACAAGGGAGCTGCCCTGGCCCATTATTTTCTCATTATACATGCTTCCACTTGGTGACATCATTAGAGAGCACAATGTATCTTTCCATAGTTATGCAGATGACATGCAATTGTACATCTCTGTTGAACCTAATGATGGTGCAGCTATAAACTCCATTACTTCCTGTCTTTTGACAAAAAATAAATGGATGAGCAGTAATTTCTTAAAGTTAAATGAGGGCAACACTGAAATCCTACTCGTCGGCCCCTAAAACAAAAAGAGAAATTCTGTTTAATTATCTGGGGAATTTAACTCCCTGGATTAAATCTAAGGTTACAAGTCTTGGTGTAATCTTAGATTCAGATCTAAGCCTATAAATGCTACATTAACAAGGTGATGAAAACATAATTTTTCCACCTTAGAAACATAGCTAAAGTGTGGCCATTCAGAAAGATGCTGAAAAACTGATTCATGCCTTTATTTCAAGCCAACTGGATTACAGTAAAACACTTTTTACTGGCTTCCCGAAAAAAGCCACTGAGAGACTTCATCTGACTAAAAACTCTGCAGCTCGGCTATTAACCAGTCCAGTTTTGGCTGCTCTGCACTGGCTTCCTGTGACATTTAGAATTGATTTTAAGGCTCCTCCTCCTTATATGCAAAGCCCATAATGGGCTTGGACCAAGCTACATTGCTAACTCCCTTGTTAAGTATGCACCTTCAAGAACACTGTGATCATCTGCTGCTGGTTTATTTGAGATTTTCAGCAACAGCCGAAAGAAAATCGGGGATACAGCCTTTGTCAGTTACACCCCAAAGCTATGGAACATACTACCTATAGATATCAGGGAAGCCAGCTCTCTAAATATTTTTAAAAGAAAGCTAAAAGCTTATCTCTTCACTTCAGCCTTTAACTAGCTATGACTTTCCTTGCACTTTGCTTTGCACTTATGCACTGCTGCACTTCTTTTAAAATACTGTATTTTACTTGATTTTATGCACTCAATGTATTCAATTTTTTTAAGATTATTTTTATTTTATTAAGTTTTATTTTCAATCTTATGTTCTATCTTATTTTCCCTGTGTTCATGTTCATTCTATGTCTGTTTTCATGTGAAGCACTCGGTGCGTGTAATTTCTGTCTTGTAAAGCACTTTGAGCTGCATTTCTTGTATGACCATACAAATAAGTTTTGTATTATTATTATTATTATTATTATTATTATTATTATTATCACAGTGCATGATAAAAAAATAAAAAAACCTTAAATCCAAAATTCTGCTTATTTCATTCACTCTTGTATTAAAGGATATGACTAAAAAATGACCTTCCCTTTACTGAGGCAAAATGGTCACCATGATGTGCATGTCACAATCCTGTCTCAACATTTCTCCCCCCCAACCATTCAACACTCTGTGCAGTCGGGCTTTTTGATTACTGGTCTTACCAGCTCATAGACTGATTTTCAGACTCACCTGTGTCTCATGCATTCACGATAGAAGATTTCACCCAGCAAGGTCATCAGGATCTCAACCTGGAGGTGCTTCAGCTTCTTTCATTGAGACAGTTCTTACTAATCACCCGGACCAGCTATGACAATTTGGATCTGATATGAAATGGGAGAGATGATGAGGATGATAGAGTGGTTTTAAACCATGGCCTCTCCTGCACCTCCTCCATTGCCAAGAGCCCCTCAGCCCCCCCCCCCCCCCCCCCCCCCCTATTTTTTGCTGTTGTTGCTGCAATGCTATGTTTTGCACAAAAGTCTACATCTAACTTGTCAGATTCTTCCAAGGAGGCAGAAGTGATATCATCATTATCTAGGAGAGCCCTGGAATTGGCAACTGCTGTGATTGCGAAGGGAGGCGAGGAGATTAATTCCCATAAACCTTTTAACACACTTTTTAAGAAGGTTTCTGATCATCCCCTGGTGGGTGCAGAGGGCAGTGACAAAGTTGTTACATTGAGGACACACACTGCCACAGTCTACGTTTAAACCTTCAGGGCCATTCCACTGGGTGGAATGAACTCGCTTTGTGCACCATGTTGAGAGAGGTTTATAACATGAGCTTGCCTGTTGGGATGACAACTTACGTCTAGACACACTGATCACAATGTCTATCTAAATTGACATTCTTCTTCGTGAACGAAGATGTCCCAGCCAGTGGATTTGGAACACCAGCTCTCCCACTGACCCTGGACCAGAGCCTATGCAAATTGCTTTCATATATCTTTTTGAGGAGGAAAGATGATGTTCAGTCACTTAGATGGGCCTTTACTGGTACAGTGGAGAGAGAGACAGGGCACCTTAGAGTGCACTGTCCAGTTAGATTGTTCCATCCAGGGGATGAATCAAGCCTTGGAGACCTAATCCACCCCCTCCTGTGGTAAACATTCCTCAGGCTGTATTTTCAGCCAAGTAGTTCTTAGTTCCAGTAACAGTCCACAATGACAATCCACCTTCCGTCGTTTCTGCCCTTACAGATTCTGGGCCAGCAGGTAATTGTACCAGATACTGGGACCTCATATCAGCCATTTGAGATCTCGCTTTTGCTCCCATCACCAGTTCCATTCAGACTACAGTTGGAGTCATTTATCATGAGCACCTGCCCTTTCTGGTCATCATCACCTCACCCGTACATTTATCAACTCTCTGACTCCCCTGGTTGTAATGACACAATCCAATTATTTCAAGGAGTAAAATGGAAATTACGTCATAGTCCGGTTGATGTGTGGAGGTTTTTGTGGGGTTATAGTCTGAATCAGCAACACAGTTGGTCTTGATTTGTTCCATGGGCAGAATATGCACACAGTGCCCTAAAACATTCTTTTACAGGTCTCACTCAATGCACTCTGGGATACCAGCCTCCCCTGTTCCCATGGAATCCTAGCCAGACCTTGGTTCCTGAGGTTGAGCACTGGTTTCGCGGCACAGAGTGCACCTGGGAGGCGGCCCATGTTCAGTTGCAGAGGGCTGTACCAGATGACAAGGGTCAGGCTGATTGCTACTGCAGTCAGGCTCATGGCTTCCAATCTGGGGACAGGGTCTAGCTATCTGTGAAGGACCCTTACCCTTGCCCTGTCAAAAACTCAGCACCTGGTTTGTGGGTCCAACCAAGTTTCGTGCAAACTCCAACTTCCCAGTGATTTCAAAATTTCACTTACCTTCCATGTTTACCTTCTCTCTGGTGATTTCTACTCCCCTGGCTGATGCGGTCTATGTTCCATGTCCGTCTCTGGATATTGATGGATCTTACCGGCTCATAGACTTATTATTAAACTAAAATGTGTTTCGTTCATTCTCTCATGTTCTATGTGTTTAAACCCCTTGGTCCCAGTCTACTCTTTGCAAAATCTGACAGTACTTATGTTTCTGAGCCCTGTCATTGCCTTGCCTTATCTGAATTCTGTGTTTTGACCTAGTTTCTGTATTGCCATTTATGAGTCTGTCTGTCCTGTCTAACCCTGTTTACTGTGTACCAAGTTGTGGACTGTTTAAGTGACCTGGATTGCTGAAAGTCATTAATAAACCAAGACTTGAATACATGTGTCCAGCTTGTTTAGAATTACGTGACAGTGCTCCAGTTAAATGTTGAAAACACTTTACAAAGATACTGACAAATGGTGATATCTTTGATATTCTATTAAATGTCTGAAATTATTTTTAGAACATTTATAACAAAGTTGAAAAAGATGACATCCAATTGTGATACACAATATCAAATTTCAGTATCTTCAAAATATATGTAAACATGCTATCATATCGAGGCTGAACTGCGCAGCAGTAAACTACTGTAGATGAGGCAGTAAACTGCCAGTGGAATAGCCTGAATGGTTTAAAAAAGAATGCTGGCGGAATAAATTTTGAGAAATACCCAAGGAAGGAATTTGTGAGACGCTTGGTGCTGTAAAAAGTATTCATTCTGTCACTGATATAGTGGCCTTCATGTTCTCGTTTTAAACTGAATAAAAATTGTTTTGATAGAAGAGACTATGAGGACTATGCATGTAATGATGACGATAAGATTTAAGGAAAAAAAAGCTTGCACATGAATATCAACATACTTCTGAAAATAAACGTGTCCATTGTATTGTGTGGTACAAAATAACATCTCCTGGACAGTTACTATTTTTAAACATTGAAGTCCACGCTGACTCTTGCCTGCGGTGAGGATGTATACCTGGTCACCATTCTTCGCTGTACAGCAGCCTTTGAACATGAACGTAATGACATCACTGTTCGTGACGCATGTGAAAAAATATCAAATCAGTGCACCGACTGTCTCGGTGTGTTTGGTCGGACTTGAGAACGGTGTCTGATTCACAGAGTAAAGACGTCTATATTGTCATCTCCGAGTTAAGAACTAAACAAACAAACCTGGAGGAATCGAGGATAAATCGGTGGCAATTCAGGAAGAAGACGGCCTTTGAGAGATTGCGCTTCCTTTCTTAGGTGGACAATGGGCGCCGTCTTGGGGGCCTTCTCCATCGCCAGCTGGGTATGTTAACTTTAAGGATAGATTTATTACCACGGAATAAAATTCCACAATCGAATCTTGTCGATGAACAAGTGTTGCTGTTAAGGTTACCAGGATCTTATAGAGGCTGATGATGTCATGTACGCAACAGGTCCGAATATGTGCCTCGGTCTACGTAGAGATAGATCAAAGTACGTACAAATTCACAAAACAGTTTGATATTTTCTACGAAGGATTGATTTTCTTTGTGATATTGACATAGCGGTTTATTCACTATCATAGTGACGGGGAAAGGGAAATAACGGTTTGGGCGGACTATTATTGTATAGCCCAGCTAATAACCGTGTAACAAACTTAAAGGGTTAATAACACCAGTCATCCGTTGCGCGTATGCTTAATGAGATTACTGCCATTGTTTTGTCATCCAAAATCAAAGTGAGCACAGTACGTACTGTATGAATGATCTCCTTAAGCAGTTTATTCAAAGCATAGCAGAATATATTTTATTATTAGACTATGATACAAAAACTGTCCAGGTTACGGAGCTGGTAGTCGAGACACACTAAGGTTTGCACACCTGTATTTCTACGAGCGCTCGCTTTTCTCTAGGCAGTTAGGTGAGCGTGCGCGCGTGTGTAGATCACGACAGCAGAATGTCTTGAGATGTAAATCCTGCGTGTTTTTCCTCATTGCACGAGGCCAAAACTGAATTGCCGCTCATTGTTTTGCACTTGAGATATCGCAGACACCGTTCTTTGCTGATCCAAAGTTGACCTTGGTTGTCTGACCATGGTATTAAGTTGTTTACAACTCCGTAGGTCCCTGCTTAAGTAAGGTGTCTTAAAGGTACATTCCACCATTCATTCCGCTACCACGACGAGTTTGCTTCAGTTTTGTGCTGTTTTGGTATCTGCCTGTTCTGGTGTTATTATATCAAATTCATTAACGTTTACGCTTAGATGGTATTAAAACTATTAACACCATGAATGACGAATGAAAACAGTTGTTTTCCCGAGATTCAGTTCTAATGTTAATCAATTAAATTAATTTGTTTTAAATGAACCTTTATGTGAAGCTTTTTATTATTATCCAAACAATATTACAACTAATAGGCTATATATTACAAATAATGTAAAAATAAAATGAAAAAAAGCAAAACAAAACTGCTGTTCCCGTACAAACCTTGCTCTTCCATTATTGACACTCCTTCTCTGTCTGTCTGTCTGTCTGTCTATCTATCTATCTATTTGTTTTTTTAGGTGCCATGTCTGTGCAGCAGTGCAACATGTCTTATGTGCAGATGCTGCCCACACAGCAAGAACTCCATAGTGACACGTGTGATCTATGCCTTCATCCTGCTGCTGGGGACTATTATCGCCTGCATCATGTTGTCTCCTGGTGTCGACCAGCAACTGAAAAAAGTATTTTTTTTTAAGCTAGATTAGACCTAAGATTCAGGTTCATACATGTATATACATACAAACACACACACACACACACACACACACGTGTGTGTGTGTGTGTACATACAGAAGATACTTAATACATCAATTAAATTACCCTTAATTTCCTGTCCTGAATGGTAAATGCATGACACTTTTCTCTGTGTCTACAGATTCCAGGCTTTTGTGACGGAGGTGCAGACTCGGGAATTCCAGGCGTCCATGCAAATATTAACTGTGAGATTTTTGTGGGGTACAAGGCAGTGTACCGTGTCTGTTTTGGCATGAGCGTGTGCTTCTTGGCCTTCTCTGTTCTGATGATCAACGTGAAGAACAGTCGAGATCCCAGAGCGGCCATCCACAACGGGTCAGTAAATTCAACGAGACGCGAGTTATATTTCAAAAGGAGAACAGAAATAACGCTTATTTCTGTTATTTCTGCTTTCACCGACACATTTTTAAGATGAAATCCACATGGCTTGTGTGATTCTTTTTATGTGACTTTTTTAGATTCAAGAGTAAAGAGTTCATCTTCAAAGAAGCATTCTCCACAGTAACACATACTCTGTACATTTTATTTGATTTATAATCTAAATAACCATGATAATGACCTTTTATGACTATTTTACTTAGTATTTGCACCTTTTATAGCAGCATTTTTTTTTTTTTAAATGCGGGCTTCACATGCCAAAAGACCACTGAAACACTGTTCTGGGAAAAAAAGCCTCATATTTTCTCTGATTATGATTGTGTCACATGATCGTCATGCTCTAGTGCCTCACCCTCTCAAAAGCACGGGGTCACTACAGAGCCTTGATTTAACACAGCTCAGACAATGAGTGCTAATGTTCATGGAGAAATAAAGTGGATCTCCCCCCCCCTCTCTCTCTCTCTCTGTTAGTTACTGGTTTTTTAAGATTGCAGCCATGGTGGCAGTCACAACCGGTGCCTTTTACATTCCAGAGGGGCCTTTTACTCGGAGTAAGAAACCAAACCAAATCTATCAGTAAATGTAGAACAGTATTTGTTTAGGGTTGTTATGTGTGTATGTACTGCTGAGGGCCTGTCCCTGTGAGATACTGATGAAAGTGGACTCCACAGCTGTGTAACTGAATCATCACATCTCCTAGCAAACACTGGCTGACAGGCTTTTTGTGGGTGTTAAAATATTTGTTTAAGTGATAAGACCATTAATGTAGAATTATAAGTACGTTATCTGAAACCCATAAAGTTGTACCATTTTAGTATAGGGCTATTGCTTGTTTGTCTTGTGTAAAGAAATGTCTTGGCAGTTGTGCAGAATGTATATAACTTCACCTCTCAGAAATCCTTTCTGTTCGTATTCGGAGTGTATTATAATATGTGTAGTAGGCTTGGACAGAAAGAGTTTCTAGAATAGTCGACAATAATCTCTGATGTGTTTATTCTTTAACGGATTTTTGTTGTCTCTTTGCTTTGACTAGCTTGGTTTGTTGTGGGGACATGTGGAGCTTTCTGCTTCATCCTTATTCAGCTTGTTCTACTGGTGGACTTTGCCCACTCCTGGAATGAGTCCTGGGTGGATAACATGGAGAGGGAAAATGCCAGGGGCTGGTATGCTGGTATGCATGAATATCATGATTTTGTCTTACTGTGTCATTCATGAACAAGTGTTTTGATTTTCTGTAAAAGTGTCTCGGTCACAGAAGGTACTAAACCATTGTAATTACAATACACATTTTGTATTGTAGTGCTATTTAATTATGTAAAGTGATTTGGGCTACATTTAATACAGCCAGCTTAAACAAAGTATTAAGGTTTCAGAAAGACCACCTTTATTGACTGATTTTGTGATTTACCCAATTCCAGAAAAAAAAGAACAAACTTATAATGAAAACCAGTTGCCCAAATGACAGGGACGAATGTGTTCACCCTTTACTCATTAAGTGGGTTTTTGTAGCCTTGTAAGAATTCAGGTGCAGCTTTGTAAAAAAAAAAGAAAGAAAGAAGAAGTGAGAGCCCTGTGGTCTGGTGGTCTAGACAGTCTGAGTGTGTTCACTGATAATGTTCTTTGTTTCCGTTCTTGTATGCAGCCTTGCTTGCCGTAACTGTACTGAACTACATCCTGTCCTTCATTGCTATTGTCCTCTTCTACGTTTTCTACACTCGCCCAGAGGAGTGTGGACTCAACAAGTTCTTCATTAGCTTCAACATGCTTCTGTGTATCACAGCTTCAGTTATTTCTGTACTGCCCAAAGTCCAGGTAACCAGTATTCACACAGGGTGTGCCTTTTATTCAGCAATGCTGGTGCATCGTAAACTGTTTAAAACCAAATATGAAATTCAGAGTTGCTTTCACTCTTTCAGTGGTTAACCACAACAACGTATGCTGTGGGACCATGTTGGTGCTTGTTTTGCATGAACCATTTCTTTGAATGTCTGTTTCTCATTTCTGAGCTGACCTTTTTTAATTTGAACAGATCTTTAATGTTGTGATTTGCTTTGTAGGAATCCCAGCCCAGATCTGGTCTTCTTCAGTCATCCATCATCACGCTTTACACTGCCTACTTGACCTGGTCAGCAATGACTAACGAACCAGGTGAATACACCAGAGAACATTTACAAACCCATGCCTAAGTTAGTAACATAGTCAGAGGTTTTATAAACACGAATTGATGACATAAATTTACTAATGTAATCATCATAAAATCGTGAATGTTCAACATCATTGTCCTGTTTTCTTGCTCTGTTTGGCTGGAGCTGAACTGAAGTCCTGTCTCTTCTCTCTCTCTCTCTCTCTCTCTCTCTCTCTCTCTCTCTCTCAACATTTCACAGACCGCACATGTAACCCCAGCCTGCTTAGCATCATCCAGCAGATCGCTGCTCCCACGCTGGCTCCTCTGGAGGTTGAGAACCAGACAGCTGTGATCATTGTGGAAACAGAGGATCCTGTGCCATCGTCCCCATACTTGCAGTGGTGGGATGCTCAAAGCATTGTGGGATTGGCCATTTTTGTGCTTTGTATACTGTACTCAAGGTAAAACACTACGAGTAACCACAATACATTGCATAGAGTGTTGTTTTTATTTTCTGTTGTCCCTCATGACTAAAGAACAGGAACATTTAATCAGCCTTTTTAAAGCCTGTTTCTCTTGTGTTGTTTCCCTGTGGTAGCATACGCTCCTCCAATACGAGTCAGGTGAATAAACTGACCCTGGCATCTAATGACACCACCATTCTGGAGGAGAGCTCCACAGGAACTCCCGAGGAGGTGGAGGAGGGACAGGGGCCGAGACGAGTTGAAGACAACGAGAGAGAGACAGTCCAGTACAGCTACTCTTTCTTTCACTTCATGCTTTTCTTGGCTTCACTTTACATTATGATGACTCTCACCAACTGGTACAGGTCAGTGTTGTCAATCTGTTTTTATCCATATTTGACCTGTTTACCCTCAAAATGGACTTTAAGGGTTGGTAAATGGCCACCATTTCTTGTTTACTGTCTTGGTTTTGGCCCTAGGCACAATAATTTTGTTTTTTCCAAAATACTCTTTGGAAACTGGAAGCTTTATTCGCGGCACCCTGAAAACACCATACCTTTGTCCAGTCCACAAACTATGCCCAAACTGCCACTGACTTTAAACAATAGTGCCTTTTCTTATTTTTGAACTGTATTTGCTAATGCTGACCTCTGTGAAGTTTTAGTTACATTGGAAGTAGAAGTGATTCATTGCATAAGCTAATGGTATGGCCAAATCTTCCTAACAACTATTCTAGCCGACAGATAAATATTAGTAATTAAGTGAAATATAATTTTCAAATTATGTTAAGTATTTATTGCTGACCCTAATTTCATTATTGTCTCCATTCTTAAATATTTCTCTCTCTATCTTCCAATACAGCCCAGATGCAGACTACAACGCCATGACCAGCAAATGGCCTGCGGTTTGGGTGAAAATCTCGTCCAGCTGGGTGTGTATCACCCTGTACGTGTGGACACTCATCGCCCCGATGGTCCTCACCAACCGTGATTTCAGCTAGAGATTTTCGGTTCATGTCTTTTGTGATGTGTCACTGAAAAGAAGACATGTCACTACTCCATAATCTATTCACATTCATTCGTTTCAGTGTCTTTTCAGAGTACAAGATACCACATTGCCTTTAGTAGATGCAGATTTTCCAGTTGAATTGTAAATGGATTTTTTGGTGTTTTGGTATTTTTTTTTGTGCAAGTCTTACAGTGGATCTTTTGTAACATTTTCCCTCTCAGTCTGGTAGTGTGAATTAGTAAGCCATGTTATGTAACCTGTGGATTTTTTTAACGGGACCAGCAAAGTCATGTTACTTAATAGACTGACCTTCATTCCTGTATATGATGAATATTGGGGAATAGGTGTAAAAAGAATGAATTGATTCCAGTTTTATCCATACACTAGTCATGCTGAGGTTATAGTGATATCAAACATGCAAACTTTGTTTTTGCATTCCTTTCTCTGTCAACCAAACGACACTACTTGTTAAAATGCAAGCTACTAGTCAAAGACACGAATTTATACATCTAAAAAAATCAAAGCTAAATTGATTTTGTGACACATGTCTGTATTATTATCTTTACAACAATCTTGCTTTGTTTTAAAAATTAATTTAAAATTATGTACTTGTTTGCACATAGAATTATGAAAGCTATAGTATTATGTAAAATCACTCAGTGGTTTGAATATATTTTTGGATATAAATGATTGAGTTGTTATTGAGCTTGTCAAGATTTGTTCACAAATTGATTCGTCAAATATCAGAGTTGTCACAAGCTACTGTAGGTTGCTGCTATGCCTTAAATGCCTTACCTCTGTTTCGCTCACTGTTTTGTATTTCAGATTGTGTGTTTGTTTGTAAAGCTTTAGTGAATCAAAAATGAGAATCTAGCAGGGTAGAAAGGAGAAAGTGGTTTCTCACTCTGTCGTTTGATGAATTTAAGCACAAATATGAGGACTTCTGGCAGCACAAATTCTTTTTTTGGCAAATGAAACAAAGCCCTCTGGCTATTTATAGAGTTCTCTGTACTGCTCACTGTAATACCATATATAGATATAGCTGATCTTCTTATTTAAATCATCTTCTTTTCTGACCATAAGCACAGTTAGATTAGACAGTTGAACAGCAGTTCAGTATCAGAATTACAAAAGTTGCACTTGTCCATTCAATGTAACGTTAATGTAAAAAAAAAGAAGAAAAAAGAAAGAAAGAAATACATCTTCATCATAGCAACAAGATGAGTCGCATCACAAGTGAGAGTGCATCACAGTAATATACCAAAAATTTGATTCACAAAGGCTAAATCATGGATATGCTGTTCCAGGATATTCTCAACCCAATTCAGGTTTAGTTGCATTTTTGAAACAAACATATGGAGGTAAGCAGATGCTAAGTAAAGGCATATTTTAAGATTGCCTCCAAAAAAGACTGAAAGATCAGACCTTTCTCAAAAATGTATTTTGGGTAATATAAGCTATTTATAATTGAGACATTTATGCTTGTACCAAATATGTTGAATATTTTTACTGCTCTGTATACTCTATGTTTCTGTCTTTGCATCGGAGCTGAATTAAAGGAGTGTGTAGGCCGAGACTGTATCAGTTTTTATCTGTTTCATTCAAGAGATGGGCTGGGGTAGGGATGGGGGAGGGAAGGGGGGAGGGATGGGGGAGGGAAGGGGGGAGGGATGGGGGAGGGATGGGGTAGGGATGGGGTAGGGAAGGGGGGAGGGATGGGGTAGGGATGGGGTAGGGATGGGGGGAGGCTGAGAAAGAGAAAGAGAAAGTGTGCTTTTTAAGTGATTCATTCTTGTTACCAACACACCTTGATTTTGGTCAAATTAGCTTTTTTTAAACATTAATACATTTTTCTTTTCAATACATTTTAATACATTAGGGAAAAATTATGTCAACAGCTTGTCAGCATTACAGAGATGTTGATACGCTCCTGTATATTCAAATATTTCTAATTCTTCATTCAAGAGTTTACTAGCTGGCACATCCAGCGCATATAGTCAACTCATCAGCAAACATCAGTGGTCAGTATCCTTTAAACATTATTTACAAAAGTAGTTCAGACGCATTTTAGGTTTTCACAACAATGCGTTTCTATGTAGAAAAAAGCATACAAAGGGCAGGAGAAAATAAAAGAGCAGTGTGATACAAATATTACTGATGCTGAATAAAATTTCTGCAATACTTAGAGTAACAACTGCAGTTGTAAACAATATTTTTGTACTGAACTGATAGTCAGTACCTCTCAAACATTCAGTATCCAGGTGTGACAGTTTAATTAAAAATTAAGCACCCAAGCATGAGATAGATTTTTCCAAAACAACTTATTAACGCAAAACTTTTTTACCCAATCACACACGGTAGATGTGATCCTTGCCTTACAAAACTTGAGCGTCCTCACAAGAACTGCACACCATCACATAGTTCATGTCTTTTGATAAAATTGTCTGTATTGTGTTCATGGATAACCTGGAGGTTTGGAGCTCTGTGTGTCCAGTTGTGTAATTCCACACGTGGACTGCTGAGTGCTCGGACAATACAAGCACTTCCAACAACAATCCAAGGAAATACTAATATCCTGGCCTATAGTTCAGCCCAGGATTTGGAAAAACCAGTGCTGTGCAGCATCTCTTTACCCTATCTTCAGATCAGACAGTGTGAATTCTCTCTCCTCTGGCTCTGTCTGAGCACAATGCTCCACCACGCACCTGAACACGGCGTTCAGATCGTGTTTCCTGGGGGTCAGTTTGAGAAAGGTCCACATGGAGTAGAGGCCGTTGATGTTGAGACTGGTTGGGGAGTTGAAGACACCAGCTGAGACTGTTTCTCCATCTCTAAACCAGGTGACTGTGACACGGTCTGGGCAGAAGTCTTTCACACAGAGGTTAATGGTACACTCTTTGCCCTCCTCTGGCTGTAGCGGGTCACATTTGATAAACATCACGCTGGGAGATACACCTGAGAGAAGGTGCATTCATTTTTATAAACAGGTTCATTTTTCTTACTTTTAGAACAACATCGCACATGCATATGTGTTCGGCTGTCGACGAGGATGATAATGAAAACACGAGCAATTAATTAAGCATTTAAGTAATAAGTATTAATTATTTAAGTATTAAGTATTAAACAAGTTTTTATATGATTATTTGGGTTATGACATCAGCACTAATTTCCTACTCTACGTGACAGTTTTACTTTTCAGTTGAATCTTTGCCAACCCAACCAGTAAACACGTAACAGCTCACCTTGTGTATTAATGTGATAGGTGACATCCTTATACTGTGGTGCGGGGAAGCTGCTGTGGTAAAGCCGACAGGTACACACAGTTCCGTCGTCCACCGTCGTAACAGTCAGCTCAGTGGTACTCCACAGGCTGTACAGTCGCTCGTGGTCTGAGAATGGCCCAAACTGTGTGAACTTTTGCACCATTTCTCCGTTCTGCTTGTACCACTCCACTTTAATGTCCTCCGGGTAAAACTTCTCTACCCGACAACACAGCACAAGCACTTTTCCCACCTCTGGGATCTGAGGGAGGCTTGAGATATGAAGAAGGGACGGCCTCGCTGTGGAGCAGGTTTAGAAGATCAAATTTAGAAAAAAAAAAGATCATTTCTGTTTGGTTATTCCTACTGAATTCTGTTTTTCATGGGATATTTTTAATTCATTCCATTTAACATCAGTGGCTGTCATTTCTGGCTTAGCCTACGTAGCAGTAATTTCATCTGTTTGATTATGGTTATCTAGGTGAATAAAACAGAATGTGTCTCATGTGCTTTTCTCTCTTCGTAAAGTTTAAAGCGGGTTTATATTCAAAATGCCACAGATTACCTTTGACATTTAGAATGATCTTTCTGAGAAACTTCTTTCTTCGACAGAAAATGACACAGCAATACATTGTGCGATCCTCCTCGGTGCTCAGTGAGACTGAGAGAGTGGAGATGTGATGAGTTCCCTCTGTGTGTAAGTGTGCTTGGTCAACGCAGGACTCTATTCCACCCAACAGGGTTTCCCCTCCAACACCATCTGAAATTGTTTCCACATCTACGCAACTCCCCGGGGGGATCTTGTACCAATGTACTTTGAGGTGTCTTGGCTTGACCTTTCCCACGGTGCATTTCAATTCAGTTGGCGTGTTGGCATAAATGATCTCAGAGGTGGAGATTTCAGACACCACTGGTGGATCTAAAAAGAGGTTGTGAGACGTGGACCATGTAATTGTGTAACCGGATGCACAGAGCACATTTTGCTTCAAAACATTCCACTCAATCGGTTAAGAGTGTTGACTGAAAAGAAGATGTATAGAGCCACAGATAAGACAGGATATGTTGATTACCTCTGTGAAAATGCTTATAGAGCATCAACGCTCCACCCAAGATAAAGACGACAACACAAATGCTTGACACAAATGTGGCTGCAATCACTTTTCTGACGTCAAAGGGTTCAGCTACATCTGGAAAAATCGGTTATTCAAAAATAATCCAAAAATCAGTACGCTAAATGCACCTGATATCCACATAATAAT
Organism: Chanos chanos; assembly: GCF_902362185.1. Classification (NCBI taxonomy): domain Eukaryota; kingdom Metazoa; phylum Chordata; class Actinopteri; order Gonorynchiformes; family Chanidae; genus Chanos; species Chanos chanos. The sequence goes on from NC_044500.1 coordinate 29,242,606, forward strand.
AAACTAGCAGTAAAAGTTATGAATCCAGTTTCTTCACTCAGTTATACAGGGTTACACTTATGCCATTATTTTGGCAGGTATGTAACATTTGGGGCTTTGAGAGCCTAGCAACATTATCACTACAGCAAGTGATACATAAATTGCTGAACTTTTCATGGAAGCAGAAGCAAAGCCATTCATTTTAGGAAACGCTTAAAGGCACTAAAAACCCACCTTGTACTGTCAGTGATAGGTTTTTGCTGTACAGTGTGGGGAAGGATCTGTGTTTTATCTGACAGGTGTACAAGGCTCCACCGCTCGGAATGGAGTTTCCATGGACGGTGATGCGACTGCTGACATTGTAGGTTCCATCCTTATTTGGCACCGGCGTTCCAGTACAGATGTCGCATAACTCAGGCTGTGGACCATTGTGGCTCTGCCAGGAAATTTTCAGCTGCTCTGGATAGAAGCCTATGATGTTGCAGAGTATGGTCTTCTCCTCTCCCCTGGTCACTGTGGCTTGTTCTGGAAGAGACACCACAGGCCTCGCTAGACGAAAAAGGAGGATGAAAGAGTGGGCTTTTACTTGGTACTGTCATCATATTTGATATAAAATGCAATAATGAACAGAACACATCTTATTAAGATAAAACAGGTTTAAGAAAAACAAACAAACAGCCATACAAAAATGATCTAATCTTCAGTAGCACTGAGGGACAGTAACATTAGTGTACATATTCAGTTCTTCAGTGCAGTGGGCATTAAGTATTAAATCACAGCGTTTCGGAAAAACACTGACACTCAAAGTAATATTGAGTGATTGAGCAGAATAACAAAATACAACCACCTTAAATAAATCAAACAGAAGAGGACAAAAACTTGTGTTGACAAGGACAAGACCAGAGGGTTGCACTTGAATTACCTGACACATCCAGGCGAACAGTCCTTTCATACCCATCAGGCCTTATGATGATCCTGCATGAGTAGATGCCCTCATCACTAACTGCTGTCTTCATCAGGTGTAGAGATGCGTTGCCTTTAAGAAGTCCTTGCACATTTACATTGTAACCACTCAAGTGCGTTGTTACCGTGGTATTTTCGAAGGCAAACAATATCGTTTTGGTGCCAGCTCTGTTCACCTCCCACCAAACATCTAGAGTGTTTACTTCCACACTACTGGGTGGTTTAAAAGTGCAGCCAAGTGTCACAGAAGAGCCTGCTAAACAATGCTGACTCTCCAGGAACCCTTCAAGGGCAGCTTTTAAGAAATAACACAGGAATTACATTGTGTCTCTTCACATGAAAATAACAGGAAATGTTTAGAAAGATGATTGATTTGGTCAGCACCCCATATGGTCATGAATGATTCATGTAAGCTGGACAAACAAAGTTTCAGCAGTCAAAAAGCTACCATGAAAGGTTAATATGCCAAAAGTCTATTTATTGCATTTCAGCAGGAATTTCACAGGAATTACATTGTATCTCTTCTCATGGAAATAACAGGAAACATTTAGAAAGATGATTGATTTTGTCAACACCCTATACGGTCAAGAATGATTCAAGTAAGCCAGACAAACAAGGTTCCAGCAGTCAAAAAGTTACCCTTAACTGCTAATATGCCAAATGTGTATTTTTTATATTTCATCAATGCATATTTATTCATATTACAATGCAAAGGCGGCAAAATGAAAGTTCATTTCATCTGTGTACCATCATTGACCTTTGTTCCTTTCTTAGGAAGAGAAGAAAGCGAAAACTTTGCTCCATTAAATTTTTGTGACATACACTGATTTGAGTTACACACTGAGCAAGAGCCACTTCTTACCTGCATAAAGCAAACAGATAAGGACGCACTGGATGAGAGTTTTAAGGCCAAACAATCTTGTAACTACTGAATGATCCCTCTCCATGACGAATAAGCTGTACACCATTTGGAGGGGAGAAAAACTACAGCTTTGACACTTCCTATTGGTTAAGACACTGGTCAATCCACCTACCAATGGACTGTAGTGCCAGCAGGAACTTCAAATAGCAGACTAAATGCCACACCCCAAGAAAGCACAAAGGTCTTCTAGTCTGATGACAAACAGAGCAAATAACCACACACTACTTCAGTGTAGGCATTTCTGAACAAGACAACACATACTAATGAACCTGAACTTATTTTTAATCTGTATTTCTGGTACTTTTCCACTGTTGTTTTGTTTATTTTCGAAATATAACCAAAGGCTCTAATTGAAAAAGCTACATTTGACTTTTTAAAATTTTGTCCTAAAAATGAAGTGAAATTGTTTTTAGGCAGCCAAGTAAACAGCTGCCCCCTAGTGGTCAGGGGTTTGCAGAGGTACCTGAGCATTTCTCACCCCGCTGAAGCCATCTCGTGCTGTATCTGTTCGAACACCGGTTTCATTCTTGAAGTTCGCTCTTGTTTATTCTGCAATTCTGTCGAGGTCCACAGTGCAAGGAGGACGCTTGTCTCCTCCAGGGACCAAAGCTGCTTTGATTTCATGTCCATACCGAAGCTCTGGCTTTTCTTTTTCTTCGTTGGACTAGACGCTATACCAGCTCTGTTTTTTTTAAAAAATGACAGCTACAAAGTTTTAGTTGGTCTTGTTGGTCATGATAATCCCGCCCCCAGCCCCTTACGTAAGCGGTTCTTGGTTCTAGCCTAGCAAAGTATTGGTGGCAGTCTGGAACCAGTTCTTCTGGCGGAGAGACAGTTCTTTGGCTGTCGAAATGCAAAGAACTGGTTCCAGATTATTAGGCACCGGCTCTAAACCGGCCCTCCAACTGCCTCGGAGGAAAAGGGGTAATAGTGCACATTTCAGTCTAAAGAGACGCTACATTAGATCCTTTGAAGAATCAGGGGAGACAGTTTTTATTGGTCTGTTTGGTGTGCCAAGACATAGTGTGATTTAACATCATGCACTGTCCAAAGGCTCAGCCTTGTGCTTTTTTTACTGTTTAATCAACTGAAAGCAATATAGTATAGTTTGAAAAACTAGCTAAATGTGCGAATAATATGTATTCAATTGGAAACATAGGAAAAGGTTTGTGCTCACTGATAGTTTCCACTGCATTTCTTGCTTTAGAAAGACCACAGGCACATTCAATCAACAAACTTTCTTTATTAGGAAAAAATAATCAAAACACAATGTGACATTTCTAATCTTGCAGGTCAGATAAAGTAACAGCTTGTTCAAGAGAAAAAAAGAGCTTGTTCTGTTTCAACCAACCATTGACCTTTTCCTTCCTCTTAATCGGACTTCGTCCAGTTTCTTGATGACGGCTGGAGATTTTTTGGATGAGGCCATGTAGCTCTTTAACAGTCTGTCAAACAGGGCTTCTGTGTTGGGGTGAGTGCTCAGAAAGGCTTTCTCCAGCACATAAAGGTCTACACCCTTATCCTCAGGTAGGCCAGAAATATAACTCAGCCCAAAATCAATCAGAACCGGGTCGGTGTCTCCGGCTCCGTCACCTTCCCTCAACAACATGTTGGATGTGGTGAGGTCACCGTGTATCACGTCTTCATCATGCATCTTAGCCAAGACCTCTCCCATCTTGTCAGCTAACATGTGGAGACATTCTATGGTCTGTTTGGATTCTTGAATGGACCTGATATGGTCTCTCACAGTTATTGCACTGACGAGGTCTTCCAGGAAAATGCAATGGGTGGTGTAGTCAACAAAATAAACAACTGGAGCACTGATACCTAAAATGGTAGAGAGAAAAAAACACATCCAGTGCAAATCAAATATAACAAATTACAACACTATGCCAATATAAAATGCATCTAATGATGATACAATGTTGGCAACTGCATGCACAAAAGAAAAAAAAAGCATATAAAGGAACTTAAAGTTCCAATCCAAAAATTAAGAATTCAATGCAGTGGAAAAAAACAAAAACAAAAACAAAAACAAAAAAAGTTCAGGTAACGTCAGTCAAGCCACATGGGAGGTGAAACTCTGCCTAAGTCATTCAGTAAGCAGAACGTCAACTCAGAGAAGCAAGTTAAATGCTTCTTGTCAGAAAAGCTACTCCGCAGGTTTATGCATCACTATAACTACACCCTTCGACCGATACAGTAACAAATTTGTATGTGCTCCACCTTCTTCATCCACATCAACTGAGAGCTGTTACGAAGCCAGTTGTTTCAAAAACAAGCGATGTACAAGAAAGGAAGGAGAAGAGCACCCCTTTTGGTAATATACCACCAATCATGTGTTGACTCGGGCCCAGCTTCTTTTCACGACGAAACAGAAAACAGTTTCTGCAAAACCTTAAACTCCTGAGCAAAGATTACTAAAGGCGATGTAAAAGAATGCATACATAAATAAACTCTGCAGGTTACATTACTTGTCATGGAACCCTACCTGCCTTGCGGCAACGCAGAATTGACCGCACCTCCTGCGTAGTTCTGCGGTGTGTAAGTTTCTCATCCAAAGTAGGGTGCCGATAACGCTTCGGGAATCGCTCTTTGATTATAGTTGGCTTCCCCAGAAATGTGCCGCGATAAACACGCGCCTCCGCTCCCTGCTTAATTAATTTGGTTTTGTCTAAAAAACATAACGTTGCTTTAATTTCGTCTGAGGCCATGTCTCTAATTCAAGCACCCGACGAGCGTTTTCTTCAGTGTGCAACTCATACTGACATGTGGTCCGCGAAATTGAACAGCGACATCTAGAGTTTTGGAGATGAAATTTAGTCTGGCGTTTGGAACCCGAGGAGGTACATGGGAATAACTGCAAATGCTCAAAAAATTCATTGCAACAACACTAGTGAAATGTGCTGTTCAGACTGCGATTCATTGTATTATTTATATACATCAACACCCATTGAGTGAGTGAGAGCGTGAGTGAGTGAGTGAGTAAGTGAATTAATAAAACAGCAGTACTACCATGGTCAAATTTACACATCTATAGCAATGGTCTAGTTGGAAAAAATAAAGAATTTTGAATTTTTTTACTTTAAGATCAGGAATAAAATATTTTCTGATATTTTCGTTCATGCGAAGAAGCACCATGGAGTTCTTAATTTCATTGCAAATATATTTACACAAACACACACACACACACACACACACACACACACACACTCACATCCATTTATATAGCATGGATTTATGTGGTGGAATAACGTCCTCTTGCGTTTGACTCGAGAGAAGCCTCCTGCAACATGAGAACTTTTCTGCCACGTAATTTTAACTTCCTTGTCTATGCTATGTCGCCTGACTGAACGGTATAGGCGCGCATCAAATACTTAAAATAATGACTATATGACAGAGTAAACGCGTTTGGTTTATAATACTGGACGTTTCTTTTTCAATCAAATGAGCACTTGTGTTTTCCTTTGTTTTTTTCGTATCTCGAATGTGGTTGTTTAACTTCTGGAATTTCCCATGCAAGATAACTGGATTACTTTTGTTCAGTCGTCTGCAAACGGTGAGAATGCAAATATTCTGATTTAAAACTGCTCCTTTGTGATTATCTTTTTAAAATGCACTGTTATATTCCGTTAGCGGCGTTATGGTAAAGTTTTCGTCACTCTCAAAGTTGACTTTTGTTCATAACGGTAGTTGTCGCCTATGATTTCAGTGAGACAATAGTTTAACTCCACAGGTATGCGACTGAAAAATCAATGAAATCTAAACTGCTTCAGTCCACTGCAAATTCGTTTTCTGTCGCATTCTGATTGACTACTTATTTAATTTTTTACTGGAAGTAAATTCCATATAAAATATGAAACAGGCCCATGGTTTATTATTCATGAAAACAAACAAGCAAAAAACTTGCCATGAATGTGACATGTGACATACTGCAGCTATACGCGATGTACCATCGTACATTTCGTAAGAGTCTGTATCACTGATTATGTTTACAAAGATAAAACATTACAAACACTTTTCAAAATCGATAAAGACACAAGGACTTGTGTCTTTCCGCGACACAGTTCAGAATCACTTGTGGCAGTCTGAAGTGGTCCTATCTGATTAAATCATTGGCATCAACAGGGAGTTGTCATGGTTACCCACTGACAATGACTGGAGTGGTCTCCCTTTGAACTGCAATCAAATGAGCTGTATCCCAACACGGCTCAGATGACGATTTATTAACGAATCATTCTCCACGAAAGAGAGACAGGTCATTGATTTCCTTGCTACTGAATCAGCGGTTTTGACTGATTATTATAAGTAAATAATTTTGTTTTTCAAAATATCGTTCTTTGCAGGAACCTGGATTTTCCATCATGAGTATTTCATGAAAAATTTACAGTTGAAAAATAAAGATGGGTAAGTCTTGCCATTCGTCTATTACCTGTTTTTTGATATGTACAATGGTAAATGTTCATTATCTCCGGGAGATTGCCAAACAAGAGCAATGTAGCAAAGGCAAACAGTTGACTACAACTGGGCCACAAAATGGGTCATAGTGATCCAGTGACCTAATAAAATGAATAAGAGTGAAAGAAAACAAAATATACATCTGTAAAACAAAAGAAATTTGTGCAAAAAGCTGTGAACTGATAGCCAACATATCTGTGTGTGACAGAGAGAAAAGGGAGAATGAGAGATTACATGCAGCAGGTTGACATCTTAATGTCTAATATTAACAGCTCTAATATTAACAACACTAATGGTAATCTGATCATTTGCATTGAAATGTATACCCACAAACTGGTACACTACACTTTTACGCAGAATACCTATTTTTCAAAATTGTTTAATGTCCTTGCTGATAATCTCTAGCAAATCCAGTTTACCTTATTTAAACCAGAGGCGAACTAACGCATGTGTTAAAAACCTGAAAACCAAGACCTGGGTACATATGACATCAAGTAAACCCTGAGCAATAGCTTAATTTTTCCTCTGTTGTTATCTGGCCAGCAACCACTACTGTGACCTTACAGCATCTTTTATGGGTCTTAGTCTTAGTAATTAACAGTTTAATGACCTCTCTGTGTCTAGGTTGCCCTGTTATGGTTCTTGCCACCGTGGCATCTACACTTGGCGGCCTGGTGTTTGGGTATGAACTGGGGATCATTTCCGGTGCCTTGCTACAGCTCGAGGCTGAGTTACACCTGGGCTGTGTCCAGCAGGAGGCAGTGGTCAGCGCTCTCCTCATTGGTGCTGTTTTTGCCTCTGTGGTGGGAGGCTGGCTCATTGACCACCACGGCAGGAGGAACTCCATCCTGCTCAGCAACCTCCTCATCCTGGGAGGCAGCCTCGTCCTCACATTCAGCGGTTCGTTTTTGGCGCTGGTGGGTGGGAGGATCACTGTGGGCTTCGCCATGTGTATCTCCTCCATGTCCTGCTGTATCTTTGTCTCTGAACTGGTAACTCCACAGCGCAGAGGTCTAATGGTCACCCTGTATGAGGGTGGCATCACTCTCGGCATCTTGTCGGCATATGCCATTAACTATTTCTTATCAGATGTCCAAGAAGGCTGGAAGTACATGTTTGGGCTTGCTATTGTGCCGTCCATCCTGCAGTTTGTTTCTATTTGTCTTCTGCCCTCAAATACTGCAATGTCATATGGCCATGTATTGGAGCACCAGAGGCAAGGCGGGCTGGTAGATGGTACCAATGTGGAGGACGAGGTTTTGAACCAAAACCGCACTGACGATAAGAAATACAGTTTCTTCTATCTTTTCCAGCGCAAAGACAACATGCAAGTAAGGACGCTCATTGGACTAGGTCTTGTGCTCTTCCAGCAGTTCACGGGTCAACCAAACGTGCTCTTCTATGCCTCCACCATCTTTCACTCAGTTGGCTTTCACAGTGATGCCTCAGCAGTGTTGGCTTCTGTTGGCCTTGGTGTGGTTAAAGTCATTGCTACCTTGGTGTCCATGATCTGTGCAGACAAGGTAGGCAGGAAACCACTGCTGATTGGTGGATGTGTGGTTATGGCTGGGGGTTTAATGCTGATTGGACTATTAAGTGGACATTCAGTGCTTGATGCTAAGAAACCTTGCAGCTCTTTGGATCCACCCATGAATAGCTCTTCCGCAACTGACCTCAAACCGTGGCTGGACAATCATGTGAATCAAACACTAACTGGACAAGATACAGATGATGCTCCTCACCGTCTTCATGCTGTGCCAACTTCTTACTTGGTTTCTACTGTCACACCATCTACTGAAGGTCATAATCAGAGGATAATTAAGTGGTTCATTTTGATAAGTATGCTCGCCGTTGTCAGTGCCTTCTCAGTTGGATTTGGACCAAGTAAGTATGATTTTACTACTTTTAAACGCCCTACAAGTAACCATAAATGATGCTATGTGTCTCCCAAACAAGTGCTGGTTTGTAATGAAGAAAACTGGTCTTGTGGTTTACAGTGACCTGGCTTGTGTTAAGTGAAATATTCCCAGCTGGAGTGAGGGGACGTGCTTTTGCATTCACTAGCTGCTTCAACTGGGTGGCTAATCTGATAGTCACCTTCACTTTTTTGAATGTAATTGGTATGTATGTCTTCAGCAAAACAGGCAAACTACTTGAAGACAAATTATTAATTAAACATATTGCTCTGTTTAATTTAGTGTAGAAAAATAAACCACAAAAAAAAAGTTGATGCAGGTTGAACTGACAAAAAACACAATAAGAAAGAATAGATATTATTGAACTTAAGGGGTGCATGCTCAAGTGTAACATTTGGATGAATGGTTCATTTGTCAGTTGAAACACAGCAGTTGCATTCCATATTTTACTGTTGCTATTTACGTGTACCAGACAGTTTATTTCTATCCCTTTTCTTTTTTCTCTCGGCCCAGATTCAATAGGTTTGTCTGGGACGTTCTTTTTGTATGGAGTGATGGGTATTGCAGCAGTTGTGTTTATTGTCTTCATGCTCCCAGAGACCAAAGGCAAATCCCTTCAGGAAATAGACAGGGAGCTCTGTGAGAAAAGGTCAGTCAAGATCCGTGATTTCACAGAAATGATCAGTGCTGTGTTTATTTCAGAACCTTAGTCACAGCTTAACCAGAACTATGGCTATAGACTCGCCACAATGTTGAGCTCCTGTCACTGAAACACACTATAACGTACATCTCCGCATGGCTGAGTGGAATAAGTGAATCAGTCACTGTGCTGCACAGCCCACACGTTTGCAGGTCAAACAACAACAGCAACAACAACAAACTGTCATTCCACAATGTCATTATGGTAGAACCTATTCAAATTCAGCCCGTGAGCCAGCTAAATCAGAGGATCCTTATCGATTAAACATTTACATGAGTGAAATCACTAGAGAGGACTGCTGTGTTTGTGACTGAAAAGTAACAGGATGTGTGAGATATCATTTGCTTAACGCTAAAACTAAAAACCACAAGGCACACGCCTCATGGGAGGCTTTTGTACAGCGCTAAATCAGGAGACGCCATAAAAAAACTAACCAAACAAAAAAAAAACAGAAGTACTGAATAGTGTCAGACTGACACACCCTCCAGGCACTGTAAAAGAGATGTGACGGAGATTAAGAGGTAAATTTCCTTTAGTCGCCCAACTGCTTATTCTCTGCTCCTAATCCTAGATTACACCACCAAGACAGATGCTGTGATATACTCAACAGAGGAGGTTCCCCAGCAGGTTACCAGAGAGTGCACCCAACCAGCAGTACCCAACTGGATTAAGGCTTCCTGAACTCCTTAATGTGCTACATTCTGGACTGGTACCATATGAAGCTTTCACTAATGTGTTTGAACACTGGTTTTTCGATCAATTAGTTGTGCTTGGTGTTTTCCCATTTTTAAATAACATAGAGTATTGCGTGAGTGTATCAAGAAATTTGTAGGAATATTTAAAGTGTACAGTGTTTTACTGTGTCCAAAATATTTTAGGATCTTAATTTCTTTCAGATTAATTTCAATTTCTTTAAAATTATTAAAGATTTCCAATAATGACCGAAACCCTTTTTTTTGCAAGAGCTCAGACTTCCTCATTATGCTTTGCTGTTCAAGGTCCCTATAACAGAATACACAGTAATACACAATAATCATCCAATCTGCCATTCTGACGCCTGTCTAACCAAAAAAATTATTGCATTAATATTAAGATCTTTTCTTTTTTATGAGCATATTTTTGGTGCATTCATCATAATACAAACCAATCACATAATACCAATCTTTATGAACGTCTTCATATTGGAATGGCTCCATCATTCAGCACTGGTAATAATAACTAATGATTCACACTTGTCACAATAGAGTACTTTGATTTAAAACTTAGGAGAAGCATCCATTGGAGTTGTTGAGGGACATTTTTAAGTAAAATTTGATTACAATGGCTAAACTTTGGACATAAACTTGAAAGCACAAAATTTTCCCAGCACTTTAATCCTGACAACAGTTTCACACTCTCGATAAATAAAACACGTGTTTATTTACACAAATATTCTCAAATACTAGGCATCTACATTAGGACATAAAAATATGTACAGTTATGTCAGGGACTCGTACAACTTAATCTTCATGTAGATACATGTGTAGTCTTGCAGTTTGTAAGGTCTTAAATTGGAAAAAAATGCATATACACAGCTGAGTCTAAACTCACAACCTCCTCCATAGCTGGCACTATTAGAGATGTGGAAAAAAACAAATCAAAATAATAATTAAAAAAAACAACGAAACATACGAACAAACAGTTCAACACATCCTTCAGTGTTTCAGTGTGAATCATAACTGATCACAAACCCTGACGCTAACTAAACACAAAACAAAATAAAAATAAACCCCAAACAAAACCTACTCTGACAGGTGTAAAACAGCAGATGTAGTTGAAATGACGTTTCTGGCTGAGAAATACTCCACAGGCCAGGCACTCTCTGATACGGTTGATCTAAATCCTGAACAGCACCATCTTCACAAGTACAACCCTTTAGGTATTTTCAAAGTGGACAAGTCTCTAAACAAAACAAAAACAAACAAGCCCAAAAAAAAAAAAAAAAAAAAAAAAGAAGGAAAAAAAACCCTTGAGTTTTGGTTAAGTCTTCTTACCAAGCAGTTTAGTAAACTTTGGTTTATACTACTTGAAACGATTCAAGGAATATGGAAAAAGCAGCACGTTGAGAATGTTTTGACAAAACATTTTTTTTTTCCCAACAGAGGTTTTGTCTTGATTTCTGAAGATAAAAATGACAGACCGCCTGCCATTTTGACCAGTTTTAACACAGTGAAACAGACTCATACAGTACTCCAAACAATGTTAAAACTTGAAAAAACAAAAACAAAGACAACAAAAAAAGGCTAAGATTGCATTATGAAAAAACCAAACGAGTTTGGTATGCATGCTAAAGATACTGCAGTGTTTTTACCGTCACTGAGTATTCATGGTATACAGCACCAAACAAATAACTCAATCACACGGCCAGAGAGCTCTTAAAAGGCCATACATGTGTATGTATTATTCACACTGAGCTTGAATTGCTATGATCTAACCAGGTGTTGTATACCAAACATTGCTTTGAACGGCTTAAAAGAATGTGCTCCATTTGGTCCGGGTGCCTTCTCCCTTTCATTTGTAAAAAGCCAAGCTTGCTCATGTTTGCCATTGGTATGTTTTATGTTGTTTTCTTTCTTTTTTTGTTAAGGGAAAATGTGCTGAATATACCACCATTTGTAGATGAGGATCATCTCATACTGTGAACAAACACACACACACACACGCGCGCACACACACACACACACTCACTGGGGCACACGCACACACAGAAAACAGAAACTCTATGGACAACTCGAACACACAGCTGGACATTTCAGTATTTGTTTTCAGGTAAACTCTTGTATTCATTTAACAAACAAAAGAGAGAGAAAAAACCCCCCAAACAAACCAACTTGGAAAACAAAAAAAATCCATGGGGAAAACAAAAAAAATTCCAAAAACACTATCCCAGAGGTTGGCATCCTCAGCAGACTGAACTAAGTGGAGGTGGGTGTGGACTGGCAGATTGGCACCCATCGCCCCAGCCATGGGAGCCAGTTAAGAACGTGGGCACAGTGGCATCACTGAGGGGCACCTGCGGCAGCGGGCACAGGGGTGCTAAGGTTGTTGGCGGCGGAGAGGACAGGAGACCCGGCCAGAGGACCCAGGGCTGTGGAGGCTGGAAGGGCAGCGATGCCTGCGGTAGAGGACAGATGAAGGTCAGAGTCTGAGCCAGTGTGCAACGGGATCTGAAGAGTTAAACATATCAGCAGATTCCAGGGCACTGGAAACAGTAATGTGCTCTCTGTGCTGTGGCAGTAAGTCTGTAGAACATGACCTTGCCTTGGCTAAATGTCAGTGAGGTCCCACAGGTTTGGCTTTGGGTAAAAGTCGTGCTGACTCACCTGTGATCATACTGGCCGTGCTCACAGCTGTGTTCCCAGCTGGCACGTTGGTGGATCCTGCCATGCGAGACTGGTCCTTCACTATGGGGTCTGCAAAACACGAGAGCAACCATTCAGACCTAGAGCTCAAATCTGCAGCGCAAGTGATGCCAGATGACGATAATACCAAAAAACTTTATTGGACGTCACCGAAAAAAAAAAAAAACTGGGTGGTATTAATCATTAAGCGGCAAAACTGGACAACATTGGCTCATCCTAATCTTGTCTTTGAAAGGCACATGCTAGATGACAACAGAAGAAAGTGAAAGTGCCGGGGCCAGCAGACGGTGGAGACACTCACAGAAGTAAGGGTGCTCCATGGCCTCGCGGGCTGTCAGTCTGGCCTGATGGTCGTAACGCAAAAGCTTGTCCAGGAAGTCCAGCGCCTCCGGACTGACCAGGTGCTGGTTCTCACTGTGCACAAAACGCTCCCACCTCTTTCGAGAGTGCCTGTATTGGGGGGGGAGAGGTCTTTAATGTAACAACAGTCATGCTCCTTCTCTGCACACTTTAGAAATACACAATAGCAAGCAAAATACCGGTTTAACAATGGAGAAAAAACCCAACAAACATTGGTATACAATGAAAAAAGGCTGAAAGAACTAAAACGTATTGTAATTTCATATTATAATATGGGTCATTTGGCTGAGAGTAGAAGTCATGTTACAGTTTTTTTTAAAGAAGTGAAAAAACATTTGTTCACGAATGTTAATGAAGAAAGGCCTTAAACACCTAACGTGATGGTACTCACCTTCCGAGAATATCGTTGAAGCGAGGTTCCAGTTCAATGTTGTACTTGTCAATATAATCAAACAGGTCCTCAGTTCCCAGGACCTTGGCTATTCTAACCAACTAAAGAGAGGCACAAGACAAGACATTTACAAAACTGGGAAATAATAAGACTACTACAATGAGTAAATGTTGATGCAAACTAGCACTGTATCATTAACAGAGTTTTACAGAGCAGTTAGAGACTTGTTACCACACACAGTGACATACGGGGACATCTAATGTCAACCAGTCCTAAGAAATGAGACTGGTTGACATTGAGAGTCACCTGTGTTTTAAGAGTCTTGTCATACTCACCTGGTCGTAATTGTCATGCCCATGGAAGAAAGGCTCCTTCCTGAAGATCATACTGGCCAGCATGCACCCCAGACTCCACATGTCCAGGCTGTAATCATACATCTGCCAACAAAACCAGTCAAAGAATCCAGTCAGCACACAGACGCAAACGATTTGTAAATGTGCTCATTTGGCCATTCCAGTCTATCAATTTATCTGGGCTCAGGGTTTCATTCAACTGTTTCACAAATCTCTCAGGACAAGGGGTCAGAGTTTCAGAGCACCTTGGGGGTTACACAGAGATACAGAGAGAGATGGAGACCTGATAGTCCACCAGAAGCTCTGGACCTTTGAAGTAACGAGAAGCGACTCGGACGTTATACTCCTGGCCCGGGTGATAGAACTCAGCAAGACCCCAATCAATAAGACGCAACTGTGCAGAGAACAAAGAAAGAAACGAGACCGGTAAAAGTCAAACTACTGACAAACAGAAAGACATTCAGTGTTGTATATTCACATCAACCTGTCTTGTCTCTTTAAAATGAATATGAATAAAAAAGTAGTCATATTTTTTCCTGTACTCTTTAGGTTTTCCTGTGATCCTATTCTGAAAAGACATTTACTTGTTGCACTGTGATCTGTTGTGAAGTATTCTACTGAAAAAAAAGTTTCAAATGCTTTAGTGCCTTGAGGTACCTTCCTGTGTTCGTGATCAATCATGACGTTATGTGGTTTCACATCTCGGTGCATGATGCCCATGCTATGGCAGTAATCCAGAGCCTGCACACAGAGCCAAAATGGCCGTCACCAGCCAGAGAGCAAATGTGGATACACGAAACAGTTCAAACAGACTCCGGTTATGTACCAGCATGAGATTCTGTTTTTAAACTCAATTTTACAGATTGGGTACACGGCTGCTGAGCCAAATTAGACTCGAGATTTAATTTGACGCTATAGGGAGCCCTAGCATTAGTCAGTCCCTGTACACAGATTTGACTGAACACTGAAAACAGTTGTTTTGACTACAGAGGGAAAACAGAAACAAAGTGGCTTTGTCTCTAGCGACTGGGCCAGTAACACACCGAATTACCCAGGGTTAAAAAAAAAAAAAAAAAAAAACCAGAACAAAAAAAAAAAAAACAAAACAAGAAAACCTGAACAACAACAAAAACCCGGCGGCACATATCTGTCTTCAGTTAGCAAAAATGTTAATGTTCAGTTTTGGCTGGTGCGTGGGGTTATGGAGATGGTTTTCTGTCCTTTTATGTCCTATGGGACAATACAGCCAAAACATGACTAGCTCAGGAAAAACAACAACTCCTCTCACGACCTCTAGACACACCACAATACATCCTCACACTTTATTAATAAAGCTGATTATATATAATCTCACAGCAGATAAACCTTACCTTTAGGATCTCGTACATGTAGAATCGGATGTCATAGTCCGTTAGAGTCTGATATAATTGCTGAAGAGAAAAATATCACACAGTCAACACTTTAACCACTTTCAGGAAAACTGATTTCAGATGAACACACACATTGTGACGTTATACAGGACAGAAAACGTATTCATATATTTACCTTAAAGTCAGTGTTGTTAACATGTTCAAAAACCAGTGCAGGAGTCCTGGACTACAAACAAGAGGAAGTATGTTTTCATTAGACCTGTGTTAGTACTGCACAGGTAATGCTGTCCGACAGGGTCGGAAACAATGAGATAGCATGAGGAAATATGACTGCTATTTAGACAATGACACGCATCATGGATCCATCAGTGGGAAAGAGAAGGGTGTTTTCACACATACCACAGGATCTTTGACGATGTCGATGAGGGAGATGATGTTAGGGCCTCCGCGAAGGTTCTCCAGAATCTTAATCTCTCGTTTGATTTTCTTCTTCTTCACGGGCTGAAGGACAGAGCACAGAGGAGTTAAACAACTGCTGATGCACCAAGTTATCTTTGGCTTATCAAAACAGTGGGTCATTGACCTTACCTTGAGGATTTTTACCACCACTTTCTCATTGTTTGTGATGTTGATTGCTTCAAAGACTTCACTGTATTTTCCTCGTCCGAGTTTTCGAACCAGCTGAAAATCATCTTGATTTCTGTGACAAACAAAAGCATTTGTTTTTTTTTTTGTTGTTGTTGTTTTTTTTTTTAAAAATCAGTCATCAAGTCTTAAAATTTGTTTTATATACGCATGCAATCCACCTCTCAACAAGAAAAGTCTTTTGACAACAATGGTATTTCATGTTCAATCCATGCCTCCCTTGGAGATGAATGTCTTGCTTAGATGCATTGAGAAATAAACACACCAAAATAATTATTACAGTTTTCAAATCAAGAATACATGGGATCATGTATCTGTATCACTGCTTTGAAGAACCAGTTCATACACATCTGCAGACCTTCAGCTCTTAAAGCTCTCGTGACCATGGTCCTCCACTGTGCTGCTTACCCCCATTCAACCACGTGAGACTCATAGTCCCAGTATTCCCTGGGCCGGTGCGTGTTCACCTCCGTGTACACTCGGGCCCGACTCGGAACAGGACCGGACATGTCCGACAGCTTGGCAGAGGAGGGGAGGGGACCTTTATTGCCACGGAGACAGGGACGGGGAGGAGCCGAGAGAAGGACGGGGGTGGGGGCCGGCTGCGGGCAGGGGGCCACTGGAGAAGGTGGCACCTCCGGACAGCTGGAGAGGACGAGAAAAGAAAACGAGGGTAGATGAGTCCACGGGGAGGAACGAAATTAATTCGTCCTGTACATCTTTGGGATACTGAGTTCTTACTGCTATCAAGAGTAATGAACTCCTATTGGTCTAGTGCAAGATATTTATGACACGTTTTCTACTCTCTCATATCTGGTCTTGAAACTGTTTAAATAAGTGATGGACAGCTTTCTGGAGGACTTCAATTATTCCATACTTCCACTGTTATCTCAAAGAATTAAACCTGACACTAATGGGCCAAATTGTGTTTTCTCTGTTTTCTTCATGAGTTAAGAAAACTCATTTTTAAAATGTTACTGAAGTTATGAAATTTCATAAGGTATGATGTGACAAACAAAACAGTATGACATATGACAGTTCATCAGTATGACACGCCATTCTGTGATTTATAATTAGATTCATGCATTTGCATATTACATTGCATATAGATATATTAACTGTGTTTCAGATGTTTTCATAAACAGTCACGCACTACTTTGCAAAAATTTCCGGCCTTTTACCTGATCATTCAAACATTCAAAATCAGTATCATGGCATCGACTGATATAGCTTACACTACACCGCCAGTCTAATGTCTGAAAGGATAAGAACCTCATCTTCAGGCCATGCAGTAGATACAAAAGATGTTCACGCTCTGAACTGGATCTCCCAGCTCTCTTTCACTCAACCATTTACTCTTATATGGCACATCCTCTCTTTTTTTGAAAATACCAGTCAGGTTAACTATTACTGAGCTGATTTTTGGTGATGCCGTTTACATCTTACGCATCGCTGTCCGTTTGATTCCCTTAAACCAATAAATCATTTTTTTTTAAATTAAAAAAAATAAATTAAAAAAATCAACAGTTCTTCGCAGATGAGACCTTGCTACTTGAGAACTTATGAGCAGCTTTTCCTCCGCGACGGTTAAACATGAACAATGAATCAGACACACGACCTCAAGAGGAACCATAAATTGCAAAGCAGCAGAAGAGACAACTTCAAAGAGAGGAGCCATTTCAAAGTAAGTTGTGTTGCCCGAGAAGGAGTGATGGTGAGAAAACAAAAACTTTGGCCTGAAAGGAAAGCACTGCTGTTTCAGATACGTTTATGACCCTTACCTCAGATTAATAATAATAATAATAAAAAAGCCTCAATAACCAAAACACAAAACGCTTTGATTTTCTATTTTTTCTCTCCTCATCTGAATCTTTTTTTAAAAAAAAAAAAAAAATTAAACCCACTCAATGCTACAGGCGGGGGTGGCTCTGACAAGAGTGCATTTCAGCATAAACACTGTAAAAAACAGTCAGATGGGTAAAAATAAAAGCAAAATGTAAACAAAAGAAACAAGTATTCACCCTCTGAAACAAAGTATCAGAGAAATCCTGCGCATGATAGACGTATAAAGCAACCGACATAAAAAAGCCCTTATGAAACCAGAAGCTGGAGACATTGCAGTGTGCATTTTAAGGAGGATGTAATTAAACTGCATAATCCTACTGGCCTCTGACCTACACTACAAATGAAATGTTTTAACAGAGAGCCTACATTAAATACTGCAAACATCACTCTGTCCTTTGGGGTGGACAACACAGTGCCAAAGGACAAAGAGGGCACCAATCTATATTCTAATGTCCACCACAGAATCGTTACCCCAATTCACCCTCTGACTGTAAGACAAGGTACATGAATAATATGTCTAAAAAAAGACAACATCGTTCACAGCACTCAAATGACAACGCCTGATGCATGTTAACTGTGTAAATTGAATTTGGTTCAACTCAATAATTAGCCACAGCTACAAACCTATAGCCTAAGCAAAGTAAAGCAACCAATCAAAGTGACCTAATCCCTTAATGTTCTCCTGCATCCCTGTCCTCACTGTGACCTGTAGTATCCACAGCCACATGGCTTCCACATGCCAACAGTAGGCAGGTAGAGACTGATAGCATTACAAAATGCCACACAGACAAACCAAACGGATTTCATTTCATAACTCATATAGTCTAAATTGATGTGGCTCGTCATTTCATAGCGTTTACATGATTCCTGTCCTATCCAGCAACATTTTCTTCATATCTGTGAAACGCGTCTGTACATTGCTGTTTTACTCTTATTCCCCTTGCAGTAAGTAAAGGACAATGGGTGCTTTAGGTATGCCCCTACATGTTCATCTAAGATTTCATTTTGATGATATATTCTTAACGCGCTTTACATAAAAGCACCTGACAAACGCAACTTGTTGAAATAATAATAATCTCAACAGAGACCATCGTCAGGATTAAACCGGAGCTCCAGAGGGCTTTAGTCGGCCTTGCCGACCACGGTCCTGGAGTTCCACTCAGCTATGCTCATTGAAACTGGTCACTATCGCTTATGTCGGAGTTTAATGGTTTGAGGGGGCACATTGATGCAGCACCGCAATAGACGCTGAAAGGAAAAAGTAAATAATAACTGGGTGAATTAATTAATATCTGTACGCTAACGGCTTCTGGTGGTGATGGTACTAAACTGTTCTCGTTCAGCTAACCATCAAAAGTCTACGATGCAGCTACAGTGTACGATACAGCTACGCTGTCTTTAACCGGTTACACGCGGTTGCAACAGAATCGGGTATAAAGGTAACTTCGTGGAGCCGGTCAAACGCATTGCCTTAAGCAGGCACTCTGCTGGTTTATTTCAAACTGCTTATGTGTTAAATATTGCGCCCATCAACCTTATTAACATAAAACTAAGTGCTAAAGTAAATATTATAAACAAACCTACATCGAGAGGGTGCAATGGGATGATGCTACAGGTTACATGATCAGCCAGATGGTTAGCTACGGCAGCTAGTTGCCCGGTCATTGTGAATGTGTGAGTGACTAGTTACCCCACTCTTCCAAACAAGCTCTGGCTAGCAATGATATCTAGCTTACTAGCAGGCTACCTCGCCCCTCGCTTATGCACCCCACATTCGGCTTGCTAGTTAGCTACTTAGACACCGGTTCTTTCGCTAATCGAAGAATGTAAGTATTTCTATGATTTGATATTTTTCATTCTCAAGTTCCCAAACCTGGAATCCTACGTACCACTTTGATGAAATCTGCTAGGCGATTTACTTCTGTTCAACTGGTAGCCTCAGTAACTCTCCTCTCCGTGGTCTGAAAGAAGAATTCTGCTGTCTCAGAGACAATATGGCCGTTGTGCCGCCACTCTCAGCTGACGGGATACTACATCGCGGAAGTCAGAGTATGCGCAAGCGCGCACCCTTGACTGAAAAAGCGATTTAATATCGGTGCGCTGTGAAAAGAGGTTTAACCTGGTGTGTAGAAAATGTTTAAGAGACACTTTTACACTCTCGATCTGTAGCTTGAGGTAAAGACCAGAGAAGATTTGATTACGCTGTTTGTGTGATAAGATACACTTCAGAATGTAATGACGTTCAGTAACTCAAATACAGATGCGTAACGTTACGTTAATTCAACCACACGATGGTGGTATGCTACTACAGTTCCTCCCATGAATTCGCGTGACATGAGGCTAGAGCACTTCTCTATGTTTCATTCTGCCCCTAAACCCTTTATCAAAGGTACTACTTAAGTACGATTTGAGGATTAAATTTTATTTTTCAAATTAAAATAGTCAAACCACATATTGAAATTGATTAGATGCACTGATGGGACAAAAATATTCTGGGGCATGTATACGTTTCAGGTAAGCTTTTGAAAGGAACTTTACAGTAGACAAGCAAACAACTCAACAGCAACATGGATACAAACCATCTAAAAGTTAGCACAAGTTGGCACTCTCATTATCAGTTATCCTAGTGTTTGTGTACCAGAATTAAACTCTCGGCCCATTCATTATAGTTGGCGTCCTTGATTGAGGAAATCCTCCCAACAGCTACTGTTGCTTTTGACATGAATCAACACGGTTGCACGACATTTGCCTGCCTCACACTCAGCAGGAAGAATTCCGCCCAAAGAAAGTCAACATGGAGGGAGAGAGACTGCCAACGGTCTTTGTTTCTTGTTAATGTTATCGTTCCGAGGATGGTGTTGCAGAGGGCTTACAGCTAATTGCTATCTTAAAATCTTACTATTAGATATATAGTTCTGCCTTTGTCTTTTTTTCTTTCTTTTTTTTTTGAAGAACATAGCAACTAACTATCAACTTTTAAACCCCTTTCTAAGCATTATCTTGGCTGCTGTTTAAAGATCACCATCATTTAGGAAGGCAGCCGCCTCCCCTCTCATGAGAGATATCCTTACATAACGGCATTGTCTGACTTATTTTTGCAGTGATGAAATAAAGCTGAAATTAGCATCCTTTTCACCTCTGACCCAGTGAACCTCTCCTGTAATAGACAGAGCCCCAGCAGCATAGGAGCCAGGGAAAGAGAGACAAAGCCCATTAGCCCTGTCAGCTCTGCAAGACTGACAAAGACTATGATACCATCTCTTGGAATTCCGCTCCTTCCCTATCATTTGGAAACAATGGATCCATTGTGTGTAGTTTTGTGTTTTTGTGGATGTGTGTGTATGCATCGATTAAGTGTTGCACATGTGAGAGTATTCTAGATTTGAACATGTGTATTTTATATCGTTACATTTCCGTGTATTGTTGTACCATGGATGTGTATGCACATCTCTGTGTTTACATTTATAATTTTGTCTATAGCAATATCACCTCTGGAATTCCATGCTTCAAAGAAGTCCTCTCTTTGGGTAATATGATTAATATAATACTTTAAAAAAGTGCTGTCTTGAACAAAGTGCCAGACTGCATTCCCTCTGGCTACAAACTGCTCCGATGAACAGTGTGGATCAGGGTCATCTCCCTACGTATCAGCTGCAAAAAAATCCATGAGAGGAACTGTAAAAGATCTCCCAAGTGATTCCTGTAAACAGAATATCAGACATTCATGTCTGTGTCTTTCAGTTCATTTTACTTGAGAAATATATAGAGCATAAGAGAGTGTCTGCCTGAGAAAGAGTGTCTTACTGTAGTTCACAGCATATTATTGTGACTGTAAGTAGGGAATAGAATCAAACGCCTTTATAGTTGACCGTGACAAAGTGTTATGACATTAAAATCTGCTTAGTTAAAAAGAGTGTAAACTGAGAACTTTATCAAGCAATGATTTTAAGGTAGCGTTTGATTTAACCAAACTGTTTTGACTTTTGACTTATTTACCTTTTGGCTTTGGGAAGGTGAAATAGTTTTTAGTTAGATACATGAACAGGCATGCAAATATATCAAGCATAACAGTTAACCTGAATGTTCAGAGGCTTCTTTAACACAATTAAGTTGACAATTCATGATGAGGACAGAAAGAGGACATTTCCTGGTGTTTTTTCTGTTAGTTGCTTTTCTGTTATTCTTGTAGATTTGAGTTTAATGGCAGTTTTTCCTCCAAACTCTGGATGATGTTCGATCTTACACAGCGTCAATCATGTGGAGTGATTTCAAGGGGTGTTCCTTTTGCAAACTTTTCCTTCCTATGCCAGTTTGTTGTTTTAGAGATCCACTGAGAACTAAAGGGTCAGTGTTAATGGCTTATTTCTTATTATCATTAACTCTGGTTTTGATAACATCCATTGAAGGTCCTTTAACATCTAGGATATTGCTGATGTTCTGATATTCCCATGATCTAAAAATTATAGTCATAACACCAAGACGTCAGAGAAAGTCAGAGATACAAAAGTTTGGTATAACAGTCCAGAGAGGGGCTGTACTTTAGCTCAAGGGAAAATGTTATCTAAAGTAAAACATTTCTTTATTGTGCAACCCTGATTAGTTTTCATCCTTATGCACATGTAAGGGAAAAACAGCAAAACAGTTTCAGCACAATTGATTGCACATAAATAATACGGTGGGTAGATTTTTTTTATACCTCAAGGGAAATTTGACACAAATCACCTACAGTTAATCACTTCTTTATTCTTCATATTGACACTGAATGATACTTGAGTGATATCATACCACTATTGTGCCATATTATGATAACCCAAGTATGAGAATGGGATTTTACTCTGGACAATGTGACAGTTTTCCTGCAACAAGATATCCTTTGCAAACCTGCAATTCTTATACAAAGAAATGGGATTAAGCCTATGGTTCATGTCACCTACTTTCAGATTATAGTAGCTTTTTTGTTGATTATTGTTCATAGCATCTCAACAATTAGGACTGCTTCATCCCTACGTTGGGCAATAGCACCCCCCCCCCATTTTTTTAGAACAACCTTCATGTCTTCATCTACCTGTATCGGTCTGTAGTCCACTCTTTTACTTCTTTAACTCTTCCTTGCACTTGAATCTGGTCTACCTACTACTATAGCTGCGGCACTTGCACCAGAGCCAGCTCCTAATGGCTACCTGCTTAAATAGTATTTTTCCTCTGCTAAATAAATAAATGTAAATGTAAAAGATTTTATCTAGCCCACAGTTTTGACCATTTGATGAACACAGACTTCAGACACCTTTGTCATGGTCTCAGTAGTGAATGATAATACAGCCATGAATCTATGTCATGGCCCAAAACCACGTGGCTGGATAATGTTATACGTAAATGATCTATTGTGCATATGCATGTAGACCCAGTTTATTAACACAGCAGAACTGCACGGGTGACATCGATTTCATTTTGATTCATTTGTAATTACAGATGTTTGCCATTGTTGTAAGTGACCCATGGAATCTCATCGTAACTATTGTAGCTATAAAACAGTTCTTGATACTTTCCCCGGCTGTAAGTCATAATGAAATACATCTATAACGAGAAAGACAACGTTGAGTAGCGTACAAAAATAGCCTACATTTCTTTTCAGAGGCAAAATTCTGCAGATAACAGATCATAAAGTCGTCAGTTGTGAAGCAGTGATTGCACTTTCATCATTTGTTAACATTTTTCAGTATTTATGCTTTATTTAATAACTGTTACTTCGACTAACTTGGGATGTATTGAACCTTTGATTTAGTTTGATTCGCCCTCTCTTCGACTTTGCGGATCTTTTCTTGGGTTCTGTTGGAATAATCCCCATGCGGTTATTTTGGACTCCATCCCGTTTGAGCAACAAGAATTACAACGCCATGCCAAAACCCTGACTATCAGCAATAGGACACTGGAGCCGAACGAGGACAAGAGGACTGTATATTGCTGGTTTAGTTCTTGCGCTCAGTTGAGTTCATTTCTGCCATAATTTTGTGGCTGCATCAAATTTGTATTTCTTCGTGAATCGGTTAACATCAGATGTATCGCCAGATCAGTTCACCACGTCTGTAACATGACAGAAACCTGTCATTGCTGTTTCTGACTTATCTCAACTTGTGCCTTTGATTATCGCCAAACTCATTCCTTTTCGCTGGTTACTTAAGCAGAAAGTGCATATGTTTTTTGGTTGCTTTGCATCTCCGTCGACCTGCGCACTACACCCAGCGGCGCTCAAGCACGGCTGTGCGTCCCCTTGGCCGTTCCCAAATACCAAAGTGTTTGCCAGGTGCGAGATATAGCTCGATGCCAGACGCAGTGTCTCGATTTTAGAGAGCTTTCGGTCAGCTGGTTCTGTGGGAATTAGTGTCCGTAATGCCGTGAACGCATTGTTGACATTTTGCGTCCTGTCCCGCTCCCTGGCTGAGTTGCGCTGCTTGGTCACACCAGTCCCCGCAGTGTCACATAGATGGGATATCCTTCGCCGCTTTGGATAGTTTTGACAGCATCCGTAAGTCAGATATGAGCTTCCACGCTCGCTGCGGGTGTCCTCGTCGCCAGACAACATCGTGAGGTTAGTGTGGTAGGGTAGGGCACATAAGGCACCATGGGTGCCAGGATGGCAAAATCAAAGAATTTGTAATATGTTACATTCAGAATTCTACCAAAATTCAGAAAACTCAGACACAACATGCATTGGTGAACTAGATGCAGAGAAAAGAAAAAATGCCGTTGTTCACTTAATCTCGATTACGCAAAAAACAGCCGTATGTCTCTATCTCTGAAAAGGTTAGGCCATCTGCTAATAAGAGAGCCCTTGTGTTTTTGCGTTCTAAGTTGTTCCGTGCAGGGGAGGGGTTCAGAGCGACATCCACCTTTCCACGGGCAACCAGCCGGCTCCACAATCATAAAAGCATTCCAAGTTGAGGATCCAGTCAACATACTGGAAAATTCCCAGTTGTCAACCAAGTGCCAGCTCTTGATTAACGTTAAAACGTTAAATGCACAATTTAAATCTGATGCTGAATCAGAAATGTTAAGTGTTTCCACAGTGTAGAATAGAGGTTAAGGGCACGGGAGAAGCATGCTGGGCTTGTCTCTACTTAAACAAACATTCAGCAGATTCCAGAGGTGACAAAGTGTCACTATCTTGTGTGGCGAGCAAATGGGTGCCAGATACTTTGTGAACAGCCTGATACATTAAATACGTCGCTTCAGCTCAACTGCGCCAAACACGCAGCACTCAGCAATAAACTAACACACACACACACACACACACAGAGCACTGTTAATGCCACATTTTTGTCAGATTTGTTGGAGTTGTGTATACTACACAAACATAAGTAATTTATGTGCTGAGGTAAAGTAATTAGTTCCCTTTTTAAAATATAGAAAGATCTCTTTCAGACAGTAAATGTTCTTATTTTGAGATGTAACCGCATTGATGTACCAGTCATTACTGGTTTTGGTGTTTCATTGTTTTCTGATGATTTTCCACTAATACGCCAGTTAACCATTTTCTTGATAAGAGCACTCATGAACACTTGGGTAAACATAACCATTACACAACAGAATTGCCACAAACATTTGAGGGTAAGTGTTAATGTTCTTGCTTGTGGCATAAATCATAGCTTGTTTACCAAGCTAAACTAAAAAGTAAGTGCTGACCTATTATTGAACATGTGGAAATGTCTTCACATATGAGAGGAAAACAATCCACATGCATTTGTAGACTCATTGGTTGGATTCCTAATATAGTTTGGTCACCCATTAAGGTTACTGCTTCCTTCTGCAGACTCCTGGGACCACTAATCCTGTTCCAGCTTTAAGAAAGTCCCAGATCAGTCCACAGACAAGCATCACAAAACCCTTCCTGTCTGTCAACCTGCCTTCAAGGTCAGAGGTCTTTATTTTAGTCTTTAAGAAAGGAAATTGGAAGTTGTGCTATGGTCACTCTTTGTGCTCCTGTTTTTACAGTTTGACTTGTAAATTATTGTGTGTATTTTGAATTTGGTTATACTCTGAAGAGTGCAGGAAAATTTGTGTTTGTGTATTTGGCTTTGAGATATGTATTACTTAATATATAAAATGAAAATGTTTAGAACTGTTTGTCCAAGTCAGATATTACATAATCTAGCTGCAACATATACTGGTTCCGCTCATAAATCTCACAGAGCCGAAAAAAACCCAACCCCTAAGCTCCTCCTTGCACTGGGTGTGGCATAGGCTGTGTCACTCAGCAGTATTAGCTCTGTATGTGGTACTGTTTAACCATTTGATTCACATGGCCCTTCATGGCATTTCCTGTCTCCTGCCCCAGACGGGGTTCACGGGGATGAAGAAAAAGGTCATGGAACTTGGCCTGTCCCTCCCATGGGACAGGAACTCTAGCAGAACTTCCATCTGCTCCTTTACTTGTCATTCTGTAGCTCAGCTCTACCTGGGGAACTTAATGGTAGCGTGCAAAGCGGCAGATACTGAGACAGAGATTAGTTTGCTAGTTTACCCTTTGACATCACTGTGCCATTGATGAGGAACTACAAAGAACTGCATCATAAAAACATAAAGTGCATACTATAAATCTGTGGCCCAGTAAATTGGTCTGATGTTAAGTGAGAGCTATGTTTGACTTTTCCATAGCCTCTGTCCTTCCTGTCCCCACACACATAAACAAAAGTAAATGCCCCCACCTACTGGTCAACAGCTAGCTGTGTTAGCCCATACAGTGCTCAGAAAACAATATTCTTAGACATTTTAGATGTTGGGCAAATAAGCACAAAAATATATAATTTGACACCGACTTCTAATATTTAATTCAGTTACTTAGTGTCATGAAGGGGCACACAATACAGGTTCAGGAAGAAGCAGAGTCACATATTTTATTCATTTTGAAATAAACAATACGTTTTCACCTGGTATGATGTCTTAGTTTCTGAGGAGATAGACATTACATGATTATTTTGTACCAATTATGAGCCCAAACTATTCTCCTGAGTGTAATGCAATTCCGTGCACTGCTTTATTATTTGTCACCCCAGTTAATCATGTGGTATCACAAGGAATCAGGTAAAAAATAGGTTTCTGTAGTGCAAACCTTCAATACTTAGGTGGATAACTAGTATTTAATGGCTCATAAATTATTATACGTTTAAAATAATACTGATTTGGATTCCTACCAGTCCACAAAAAATCTTCAACACAGTAGAATCTTGAACAGAGACTTGATAATATGTAAATGTTTGGGGGTATAATTTTGTCATTTGCTAATTTGTTCAATTTTCAAAAAGTTGTTACAGATCAAATTATTAAATATGGTATCATCTTCATCTTTAAACAGTTTAATTCCATGTTGATTGGCAGTTGGTAAGTGACTTAGAGAGAGAAACATGGTATCATGCTGGATTTGTTATTAAAAAAAAACCCCAAAGCATTCCATCATTAATCCTGAAGTCCATTGGTAAAACTTCAGTTATATCACATAGGTGAATGTTTCATTTCATTATACAAACCTTACATTAAATAGATTGATAATTTATTAATAATTAACTTAGAATAACTTCCATAATACTTAAATGCAAAGATAAGGTGCCATCTTGCAGTGTTCATTAAAGTACAGGGCAGAGGTGCATCCTACAGTAGTACTACACATGCTAACTACATCTAAGGGTCCAGGGGCCGTGTTTCATCAGGAGGCTGTTTCTCCTTGGGTGGGTGTGTCCACCAGGCTCCCTCACACTGTTTGTTAGAGGTCACTGTAACACAGCTGTTTATGTTGTGGCAGGCATCATCCAGTAAATTGTCCAAGGATGTTATTTCACAGTAAATACAAAAAAATAAACTATAAAATGAGTCAAATAGAGTATCTGGATAAATAAATTGGCAAATAAATAAATGAATAAATTAGTAAGTAAGTAAGTAAGTAAATAAATAAATAAATAAATAAGGCAGAAAAACATGAACATGAGTTCTATTTTGTGCATTCTGCTTTAGGGAAATGTCTTTGTAGTTGTACTGTCACTTTACTGTAGTTGTTGTACATACTTGTGGGAGCAATATTCTGGCTCAGGTCTCAGTCAGTCCCTGACTCTTCCTCATTCTCAGAGCCTCTTAAACAGGCTGACTCATAGTGTTTGCTCAGATAGGACTTTAGGGCAAAACTCTTGTGGCAGCGTTGACAGCGGTGCTGCTTAATGGCAGAATGTGTCTGCATGTGAGCGCGGAGGTTAGAGCGGTCGGCGAAGGCTTTGCCACAGTGGGCGCAAGCGAATGGCTTTTCGCCTGTGTGAGAGCGCAAGTGTCCCTGTAGAAGCCAGGGTCTGCTGAAGGCCTTGTGGCAAACATTGCATTTATGCTTCAGGTTGTGCGTGAGGAGGTGCATGGCGAGCGCTGGCATGGAGACGTACACTTTGCCGCAAGTGGGGCATTGGCGGGCCTGCTGGCTGTCCGGGCTGCGGTGTGTCTGGTTGTGCCGGCTGAGGTTAGACGACGTGGCGTAGGTCTTGCCACATTTTTTACAGGCGTGGCGTGTACGGACTCTTCCTGAGCTGACCTCTTTGATCCCCTTTTTGTTTGAATTTCTTTTCTGCCTCACCTGGGAACGCCCGTCCAAGACCAGGAGAGCTTCCAGAGTGTAGCCCTCACAGGAAACCCCTGTCCTGTTGCCACAGAAACTGTTCTCTGTCATGGTCGACTCAGGGCTGTCAGGGAACTCCATGTCGTGATCAGAGAGCTCCTCTCCTTCACTGCGTCGACTTCCAACCAAGGCCGTCACCGACAACATCCTCTTGGATTCATTCTCTGTCTTTCTCTTGCATCTTGATGGAATGATATAATCCCTGATGTAGCCTGCAGGTTTTGGATAGAGGGTAAAGAAATGTCAAAGAGCACCAATTACGACAACACACATGTCTAAATTAAAAAGAGTTCTAATAATGCAGTATACAGTACATCTCAAGGTAAACATCAGAACTGTGTGGGAACCAAGAGAAAACCGTTAAGTCATGGGGGGTATTAAGATGACACATCATGCAATCTTTCTCAGTGAATATTTGGCATGGTAGTAGAACAAATGAGTAACAGGTGGAGCTTGTATGTGTGTGTATGTGTGTGTGTGTGTGTGTGTGTGTTTGTGATGGTCACACATCCTGATTTCCACCACAGAGCCATGTTCATTAAGCCCTTTCCCTAAAAAGCATAGGATGCGGACAGCTGGCCACCCAAATCTACGGACAAACTAGCACACGATCCAGAGCTTAGGAATTTGGAAGACAGAGTCCTCTATTTCACATGAAATTGATCTGTTTGTTTCCCCTTGAAACCATACAAGAAGAGAAAACCACATACCAGCCTAGCAATACACCTTTAGCGGCATTTCAGCAAACATTTTTACCTATCTTACGAAAGTTTAAATATTGAGCATTGCTTATAAAAAAAAGCACTAAATATTTCAGGGTGCTTGTACTTTCAAGATCATTTGCTACAACTGTGAACTGAGAGAACATGAATGCACATACAGATAAGACAATAAAAACTAACTGCTTTCCTTTGTCTCTGAGTCTCATCAAAGGCCAGAGCAATGATCAAAAAGTCTCATGTGATTCACACACGTTGATCTGAATTTAAGGCCTAGTTTTCAAATTGTTGCAAGAAACCTGCTCCATTATGACCTACAGGCCTGGAATTTTTAACTACAAGAGCTAAACTGTCAGCACTTAGTTACATCAGCATGACTGCCTTGAACTGAACTATAAAATGCAGTGGAATGTAAACACTCCTATAAAGTTTCATTGTTTTCAGTCATTACTCAAACAAAAAGACATTGCACACTCACCATTTTCACCCAGAGAGACTTCCAAACTGGTTGTGGAATTGATGACAGATGGTGTGACCGTGAAGGATCCATTAAAGTGCTGAGGCAAGTCAGGGTAAAAAGGAACAGCAGGTGCTGAACAATCATAAGATTTGACCTGCTTCACCAAAAATGACCGAGGCATTTCCTCACACCTGCATACACAACATTCATACACAAATTCTGAGGAAGAAAAGAAAAATCAGTCCAAAAACAATGTTGTGGAATGTCCTATAAAGATACACCAGCTGAAACTGTCTGTGGACGTGAAGAAGACTCTTTAGGAGTGGAACATCAGGGAGAGGTACAATAAGATAGAACGAAGCTGCTGGAGAAAGAGGTATAAGATATGACAGGAATGAAACAGTGGAAAAGAGAAAAAAAATGAAGGATAAAGGTGAAGGGTAGCTGTCTGACACACACAGATACAGACACTGATCTGACTGTCCAAGCTCAGTAACGCTGCCTTCTTTTATATCGGCCAGACTGGCCCCCAAAGATCAGGTGGTGCTTTTGGAAAAGGGATCTGCTTAGCATTAATCCATCAAAAGTCCCCGGGGGACACACATCAAATTACAGAGCCGCCGTCTGTGCGTCCCCACACACACACCAGCACTACTGAGAGAGAGAGAGAGAGAGAGAGAGAGAGAGAGGAAGAAAGGGTGGGGGAGGAGATAGCAGGCTGCTCACACCTCCTCTCTTTCACTCTGACTGACTGCAGACAGTGCTGAGAGACACGTGGGTGACTCCACGGCATCTTGTCCTCCATTGTGTTCTGATGAAGTAGCTGAGACAGTCCATGCTGTTCTCAAACCACTGGTCTCCTTTCAATACACCAGCTCTCAAATGCTTCCCTCTCTGCTCAGTCAGCATTTACTAATGTGTTTTGTGCCTGTGATAGCCACGTGCCTGTTCAGATTGTGTTGTTTTGCCTTTCATAGGGGGGTTTGATCATGAAAATATAGTTGTGTGAAAACATCACTGTTACATTCCATGGATTCCACTCTTTTGATGGTATACTTGGTGCAGCATACAACTTTCATTGGAAAAGTTCCTTTACTGTCTATGATAATTTTTTAGTGGCTGTTTGAATGTAGTGTAATGACTAAAGACATATGTAGAAATGTTGGGCAGGCCCAGTCACCTGTTACTTAAGCTACCATGGTTAGCGATAGAGACCTCAGTGAGAGAGGGTTGGTTGTTGGGGAGTAGAATTCTGGGGAAAAGAAAACTTGGTTATCTGTGGTTAGAGGTGCCCCCTAATCACACTGTTACCACACTGGTGGTACACTGGTTCAAAATTGCAATTCAAAGCAGAGGAGCATTTCAGAAACTTCAACTGACTTCAAATGTCTGTTCAGGATAGAGCAGGCAGTTTCTTCAAAAAGAGCCTCTTGAGAACTTCACAGAGAGGGATACTGTGGTGAGGTTAAATCCCTTATTACGCCTAAAAAAAATGCACGTCTGCTGATAAAGTGTTGCTAAGAATGAAACTGAGCAGCGGAAAAAAGGTCACATGATTTGATGAGTCATCCTTTACCTCCTTTGTTCACAGAAAGCTGAGGAATGCATATGTGTGTCGTATGCAAACAGAAAACTACAGGCCTGAACCGCCGAGCTACTATGGAAGATGGAGGATTCTGGTGGCTCACTTATAGCTCACTCAAAAACACGAGGGCCAACATAATCACCTTGAGAAGTATTTCTACCCTGATGGGAATGGTCTGTTCAAGGATGACGGTGCCTCAGTCCTTTAGGCGCAAACGGTCAGCGAATGGTTTGACGTTAGCTCTTAGTCATCTCCCGGACACTTATGGGAGATTTCCTTATTAGAGTTGGCTGAGATTCATTGTTTCACCATTATCAACAATACACCGAATGATGGAGTTTCTATCTGGAAGAGAACAGAACTTCTGCCACAGAATTCCATCTGTGGTGAAACTATTCACACTTACTGCTCAATTTAATATGGTGCTTGTTGGAAGAAATGGTGCAAATCTGAAATTTAAAAAAAAGTGAAAACTTAATGTTCAGTGTACCAGTTTCACTAACATGGACAGATTTGGAAATCTACATTTCGGCCCTTCTTCTCCAATTTCGACAGGTCCCAACACAAGAAGCTCCCCCTGTCCGAATTTGCAAGCTGGCAATTTAATTTAAAATCATAACATTTAAATAAACATGGAACAGAGTGTGTACATGCAAAAGCCAACAACATTACATTGCTGCTGTAATACCTAATCAATGGATATATATCCCAACATAATATTCCTTAAATATTATAAATTTCAGTAAGATTGAAATATATTATCATGTATTTCCACATAAGGTTGTGTAAGCCACTAATATTAGTTTTGAAACTAATGGAAACACATCCAAACCTGCAAAATTATAGACAGATTCAGAGTTGCAAATATTAGAGAGAATACATTAAGGGATTTAGCCATTATGTCATAGGCCTTGTCTATCATCTTCTTTTTGGCGGGAGGAAGTGAGTAAATGTGAAACCAAACTGAAGAGTGGGAGCATTTCTCAGTTAAAACAAAACAAACCTGAAATAGTCTCAGCTGAGCATGGGAGAAGTTGAGCTAAAAATGAAAAGTAGAGTGTTTTAAAAGAGAAAGACCTCTTTTCGTCCTCTGAACAGGATCTTTTGTTGAGGTGCAGTGAAAAGACAGCTGCAAGGCCATGAATGAGAGATTCTGTCCTGGTAATGTTGCCAATATCAGTAGCACCAGACCTCTAGAAAAAAAGAGACTGCTGCCATAGACCTGTTTTGCTGAGTAAAGTGATGTTAAACCCACACAGGTGGCTGGGCTCCCAAATTTTAATCGAGTTATACTTCAATGAAGATTAAAGGGTTGCATCTGTCTCCTCCATCTCAATTTCAGCCGTTATCAATCTTTCCTGTCACTTTTTTGGGTGTAAGTGATCTCTGAGAATGTAAAGAACATGGGACACAAATGCTTCTAGAAAAAGTGACAGAGGAGAACATGGATTGTCAACATGCTTTGTGTGAAAATTCAGAAATGTTGAGTTTTATCTGAATGTGAAGAAAGGTTACCTTGACTTTTTTTGTGCATGTTAAAAAATCCACGTAATGTACAATAGTTCAACAATCACTGGACAAGATATCTGAGTTAGGGAACAAGACATGGTTAAAAAACTAATGGAAAAATGAAGTAAAATGTTTGTCAGTGATCGTCATTTACTGAGCTTTCACCATTATCTCTTATTCAGCGTATACCTACATAAGTATCTTACTGCAGGCCTTACGGCTCATTCAACCTCTCACCCTGGACCAGTTCAAATTTATTCTAGTGGTTTAAAACAGAGCTGTCCCACCTCAGAAAATGCTTTACGGTTTTTAGCTTTTGACAACACTACTTCACCCCTTCTCTCAAACTCAAGGAAATGGTGTCACTTGAGGTGACGCAGTTGGTGAGGAGGTAATTTTGTGGATGGGACGGCACTTAAGTAAATGGCTTTTTTCCAAATAGCTCGTCAACACTGGCATTTCAGCTGAGCCACACAGGAGGGTGTGTATGGAGGGGTCCAAGTCTCTGAGAACAAATGTGGAAGGAAGCAAGAAATGTAAGGCCTGTTTTTCACCCACCGCAAACACACAAGATGGGTTCGGACACCGAGGGATGTTGGTGTGCCTAACAGAACCAGTTTTTCTGTGTTGCCCTATCTAACTTCAGCAGCAGCATACTCAAGTGTTCTTGACTCCATGTAATCGCCTTGCAAATAATAATCGTATGTGAAAATACTCCGCAGTAGCCGTGGGAAAACATATTGAAATACATCAAAAATGCAGTGGAAAGACCGGATTGTTTGACCACAGTATCTGCTCTGTGTCGCCTTCCTGATTATAACACAGATCGAAACTTATGTGGTGTCATTCTTTCAAGAAAAAGCAGACAGAAGTAGAGAGAAGGCATGAAAGGGAAAGTGTGGGAGAGCTGTGAGAAAGGCCAGCTGTACAGAGCACAGAGGTTACTGAGGGTAGAGGGAAGAATTTGGGGAGGGGGTGGGGGATGGTGGCGGTGGGATGGCTAAGGGATTGCCTTGGCCTCTTTGTTCTCCTCCATCTGCTCGGACTTTTATAATGCCTTGTCGGAGAGGGTGGGCACCATGGAGACATTCCCTCATCTCAGCCTGGGCGTACATCAGCTGTTGCCTCTCTCAGCTATAACTGAATGAGAGGTGTCAGACAAAAGTGGCGAAATTTACGATTCCTGCAGAAACCTGTCACGGCGCTGAAAGAATCTTATTAGCACTGAGGAGGAACCTCATTCTGTTTGTCATGCTTAAGATCTACACCTCAGTGTCCAAAAAATGTATAACAATCAGTTATGATTCTAATGATAACAAACCCAAAGTTGCATACTTCATTTTGAGTACATGGAATAAGAAATAATTTGGATTCAAAAGGATAGAGTGTAGACTGGGTTGATCTCCAGAAAAAGAATTAAAAAAAAAAAAAAAAATCATCCCAATGACTCACTTAGCTAATTAGTACTCTGGTCTGATATGTGCCTAACTCAAGAGCAGATGGAGCTATTTGGTTCTGGGATGAGTAACTCTTGGACCATAAATCAGGAAGCGGTGGTCCAAAGGTCCATCTGATACACATTCAACTGGTGATTTAAACGCCTGGTCCAATTACGTAATGGAGGATCTAAAAATTAATCTCAGATTCAAAATTGGTACAAAAAAAAGTACAAAAATGTATGATGTAGCCTCGGTATTTATGACCCGTGTTAAACATATATTTGACATAGTAAAAGAAGAGATATTTTTGGTGATCAAAAATGGGGAAGTGCACGCATTCAAGCACAGCCACTATACAGCATTCTAAAATAATTAACCCCTTACTCTCCAGAAAAATAACATTACAGATATCAAAGGTCAGCTTGTGGTTTATGCTGTCCATCATGTTTTGAGCCTGAAAGTCTGTGCTTTGTTTCTTGAATCTTCCACTCTTCCACTCTACAGAAAAACAAAAAAACAAAAACAAAAACCCTAAGCCATGTATTTTACGTTCTGTTCTTCTGTCAGCATACAATGTAATGGAGGTGGTGAAAAAACCATAGTAGAAAGGAGAAGGCTAAAAATAGGCAGGACATTAAAAAAACAGCTGCTGGCTGAACAGCACTTTTTGTGTCTTGAGAAAAAGCATGAAATCTTGCTTATTTGCTAAAGCACTGACATATTGAATGAGAACATCTCAGGTGCCAATTTTAAGCAGTTTCCATATCTCTCAGCAGGTAGAGAAAGATGAGTCCGAAAAGAAGAAGAAGAAGAAAAAAAAACCCATTACTTTCCCAAAGGGAGTGATTATAGTTAGCTGTTAGTTGTGAAAGGTTGGAAAAGGCAATTTTGTTTCACATGGCATCATAATTCCTCCAAACCTTTGTAAGGACAAAACCATCACTTATGTGGTAGAAGTTTCTCACAGACTTAATATTGTACAGGCTCATCTTTCTCCTATTCATTTAAACTATGACATCAGCCATAATTCTCTCAATTTGGGCTGAGAGAAATCATCATCATCCAACGCTGAACTAAGCTTAAATTTAAGGTCATCAAAAATGCCCTAGTGGAGAAAGCAATTTGTACTGTCAAACTGTATCGGTTACCAACTCCACTATCTGCCAGTCCAAATGTGAAGTGTTGAGAACAGGACTTAGTGAGAGACTGAAGAGGACAACCACATGCAAAAGTCACATACAGTTTTAATTGAAACAAAACCATGCACAGGTTACCATCATCTACACTACAAGCCTGCCCTGCTGAGGAGAAAAAGAAGAAACCAACATCCAGAATTAAGAATCTCACGAAAGACTCCAGTGTAAAGGACAACCTGACCTTGTCTGCCTTAAAAACAAAAACTTCATTCGCATGATCATACTCCAAAAAAAAAAAAAGGAAAAAAAAAGAAAAAAAGAAAGAAAAAAAAAAGAAAAGAAAGTAAGAAAAATAAGAAAGAAAACACTGTCAACTCCTGATGTGTTTTTTGAGGGTCTATTAAGAATGAAACAGTACAGTCACAAATGACAAGTTACGATCTGATTCCTCCATGAGCATTATCACTGTTCGTGATTAGAGGAAAACAGCTAAAAAACCAGGGATGGGTGAACAGCAAGTGGGGCCAAGACTCAAAGGATTTGGATTGGAAATAAATGCCCTCTTGTTTGCTCCCATTACCACTTAATACATTCATCACAATTCTTCTCATTTGAGGGTGACAACTATGGCATGAATAAGTCTGCTAGATGATGCTTGTAGTTACACGTTGCTGAGTTAACCATTAATTGATTCATGAACGTCTCAACGTCGATAGCTAGCACTTATTTATTGTCTAAACTGAGGGTGCAGTGGAAGTGATTATCCAAAGGCGTGGTTGCGTTGTTACTAATAAAACTCATTGTTTCCATGCTCACTTACATGTTACCAACTACATAAACTGCTAACAGGTTAGCAAGCCGTTGAATAAAGATAATGACAAAATTTGTGATCAAATAAGGGATATCTGTTAATCTCTAAAGTGTTAGCTGTCAGCTTCACGGAAATCATGGCAAAACTGGTAGCACGCTCAAGATGCAGTCAACCTCAGCTAAGAGGCTGCTGCTGGATTTGGTCCTGAGCTTGGGCTGCTAAAACAAGAACAAGATTAGGCTAAAATTAGCACCTTGTGTGACACATGCAACAACATCTAACACAGCTTCCTTCATTGATACACACTGAAGTGTGTTTTCACCTTAAAAAAAAAAAAAAAAAAAAAAAAAAAAAAAAAGATCTTTCACAGCGACCAAAAGCTGCTACCATCCTGGATTTTCTTTTCTTCCCTTTTTTTTTTTTTTTTTTCAAGAATACAGCACACAGACAAGTACACTCAATAAGATCATTTATGTTATTTTTTACAATCTGCATGTATAACAAATAAAGATTTAAAAAAAGAAGATTAGTAAGATGTACAGTATTTTTTTGTATCGTAATGTCTGGTCTGCATGGTGGGCAAGACCCAGCCCTGCATCCATCTTTTTCTGTCCAATGGAAGCTCCCTGGGGAGGGAGGGCTCACTGGCTGTTGCAGCAAGAGGGGAGGGGCCTGGTATACAAGAAGGGATAACTTGAGGGATTTTTTTTTTTTTTTTCAAGAGTCT
Organism: Chanos chanos; assembly: GCF_902362185.1. Classification (NCBI taxonomy): domain Eukaryota; kingdom Metazoa; phylum Chordata; class Actinopteri; order Gonorynchiformes; family Chanidae; genus Chanos; species Chanos chanos. The sequence goes on from NC_044500.1 coordinate 29,278,940, forward strand.
TGGAAAAGAACAGGAATATTTTGAGGGTATGTATGTATGTATGTATATATGTATGTGTGCATGTGTGTCTAAGTGTGTGCGTATGTATATCTCTGTAAGTGTCAGGATGTACACGTCTCGGATGGAAAGTAGCGAAGTGAAGGGATGAGAAGGAAGAAGAGTAGAGGAGGAACTGGGTGCTCAGTTGCTGTAGACCTGTCCCTCAGGAGGTTGGGGCAGCTTCATGTTCTCCTTGCACATCATGAGACGCCGGAGTTCCTGCAGAACCACACGAATGCTGTACGAGTTCTGCCACTTAGCCAGCGAAGACACCGCTCGCATGTCAACCTTAGGAAAGCAAAAGACAACCAGACGACAGGCAATTCTGAAAAACCTACCATCAGATTCCACTGATCCAACACTGCTGAATGAATGTTGTGTGAGATTTATTCATTTCAATTGATTTTTTTTTTTTTTTTTTAAATTACCTCTTCCCAAGAGCACTGATTCCAATTGTCTGTATATACATATTCATGTTCTGTAGATACACATTCTGCTACGATCTTTGGCCCCCACTGTCTACTCTCCATTTGCACCCTTAAAAGTGCAAGACACGCAAACCTGTCACTAGGCCAAAAGGATTTTCTGTAACTCTAACCAATGTTGAAAGTCTGATCATTTTTTTCAGTTGTTTAGCTTTGATTCCCAAAATTCTACAGGAAAAAAACCAAAAAAAAAAACCAACTTTCACTAGCGAGCTTGCTTCCCTCCCTCATGCGGACACTTAACTTCCCAGCACTTACCACCCCGTTTGAGTTGTGCACGCCGTTCAAGTTGATCTTGGTGACAAATCTTACAAAAGGGGGTGTCTCAGGGTATCGTGGGCCACATTCCACCCTCAGACTGTACATCCTGTTCTCATAGATTGTCTGAAGGGAGCAAGTGAGGTGAAGTTTAAATAAACATAATGCCACAGATGTCACCATTTATAAACTCCAAAACAAACAACAACAAAAAAACAAACACACACACGCACAGACACACACACACACATCCAGGTTACAACCAAACCAGTAAACAAATTGATGGTTTCAACACTGTTTTGTTTAATACTATAAACATCAGCTGCACGAGAAGGTGCTAAGCAGTCATTTGCCATAGCATAGAAAGTCACAACAACCTGTGCGGGCTTGTTTCTGGGTAAAGGCTATTATTGGACTATGCTGCATTTTGAATGGAAAGTTTCCTCTACGAATACAGTTTGGATAATGTCTAAGATCAAATCATAATCTGAGATTAATCTGCCATGTATATCATCGGCCATACACTGATGCTACTTTACTATGCAAATCTGATTTTCTCAAAAATTGTATTGTGTTTGCTGTATGAAAATTAACAGTTGGTACTTCCAGATGCAACGAAAAACAAGTTTAACAACAAAACAGCAGGTCTCAAACGACATTCTTATCACATTTGTCAATCTTTTCCCTTCAATGTGTCTTTCTGTGACTACATTCATAAGAAAAGTGGTGGTGTTTTTTTTGGGGGGGTGGAAAACAGGCTTCTCAAGTTCTAAGTTATCTGTATCTACAAGAAGCTGTACCACAGTGTTGCAGTCATTTGAAATTTGAATGGGGTCAGGCCAAGGACAGTGCACCTGTGCGTGTTCAAAGCTAAAAGGTGACACTCACCCTTGGTGGTCCGATGATCATTCCTCTCCAGCGGGTCAGAGTCATGTCCTCATCATCCTCCAGACCCCAGCTCACTGTTCCATCTCCAACTCCTTTCTGGCCTTCTTCCAGCTCCTCCAACAGCCGGAAATTACGAGGGACTTTGACGCCTGGAACGGTTGACAGACACAGAACTGCAGATAGATGCAAACTAGGTAACCACATATGGTAGACGGTCTCTCTGCCACACTAAATGGGCACTTAAGCACCCAGTCACTCAACATGCAGACATAAGCTTGTCGTTCCGTTAAGCTTCTCGTTCTGTAATGACAATTCAGCCCCCAAATTATAGCTTCATGCTTTATCTATCCAGTGATACATCTTTACACAGCTGATAATCCCTATCTTTGAGATTTGATTTACAGAATGAATGAGTTGTATTCATTAAGTACTGCATTAATTAATTTGTGTACTCTCATAAACAACCAACACATTCATAATTACTCATAGCAGGATCTTAAGACTCCCACGGTGACCTATCATGACACTACTCTTATCGTGTGACTGATTAATGATTTTTCGCTTTCCAGCCTATTCTGATGTATGATTTGAAAGTGATGCAGAGGTAATGCTTTCAACCATTAAATAACAATCGAACTGCCTGCTATTTAACACATTATCACATCGTACTTTTAGTGAAGTGAAACAGCGAAATACTTCGATTGATGTCTAGCGTAAAACATACTATTTGGGCGAGAGAGTTAACCCTATACTAAACAACACTGGATCAAAACATAATGGTGGCCAACTAGCTGCTTCAGCTTCAAGACATTTCATTAGTGGTAGGACTCAACAGACAGACAATCTACAATAAAGAGCGGAAAGTCAACATAATATAGCCAGTTTCCTTGCCAACGGTCGCGACCAATGTAAGTATGCAGGTGTACAGTTTCCTAGAATTTTCTAGCTCGCCTTGCAGGTTGTGTCGGTCTGTATGTCATGACGATGCAGTTGAATAAGCTAACCAGCTAATAGGCTGAGAAAGTTCCGAATTTACAATTTAAGAATGTATACAAAAAACACAATATGACTCAAGTAAAGCCAGGCATTTTATGGTACACTCTTAGACATTTCAAATAGGCGGATACTTGAACGAAGAGTGGCAAAATTGACACCAAAGATACAAACTGAAGGAGCTTGTTATAGTGCGCAAAATACCCGGCAGAGCAAGCTCGGAAACAAGCTACCCACCCACATTTCTACAAAGCTACAAATACCACGGCGTAGACCAGATAACCAAAACCAAAACCAAATTACTCGACAAAATTTCAACAGCATGCACATTATCAATCAAACACGTATTCATCACTGAAGTTATACATGTCTATAAAAATTTGAAATTAGTTTACCTGATCCGGCGGCGGCCGCCATCTTGTCGCTATGTAGCGGGAACGCGCACGTTCCAGCGCATTGGTCGAGGATAGGACAGATAGCTAAACATTCTGCTGCGCCAATTTAAAATAAATAAATAAACGGATAAATAAATCAGCAATACACAAAAAGTAAAGACGTCCATATCGAAAATAAACTTCTGCCATCCTATAGAAGTTATATAATCATTAATGAGAGAAAAAGAGTACATAAATGTTTCTTACAAGATGAAACAGCTAAGATGTTCCTTGTCGTATAAATCATGTGGATGGACTATTAAAATCTCGCCACAAATAAAGGGACACACCCTTTCAAATGTGGTGCCCATGTAACTGACACTACAAGGTCCTCAAAAATTTTAAAGGTTGTAGTCTTGATTTGCTGAATCATCATATTTCAGATTAACTGATGCAACTTCATTCAAAGCATGCTTGAGTGGCCTTTAACACAACATGGACATATGAATGTGTGTGCAGAGAGTAATAAAACCGGACAAACCAGGATGAAAATACCACCATGTCACAAGGTCAAATACGAAATTTAACATTTGGGAACTTAATTAGAGAGTGAAAATAATCGTCGTCTAAATCAGTCACCCCAAAGAACTTAAACAAGAGTTTTCTTTCTTTGTCTTTTTCACATCAGAACCGGAGGCTACGCATCAGCACGGGTAATTATAAAAATAAAGGGAACACTAATAACACGTCTTCAATGCGCCTTAGCGTAGACTCTACAAGTATCTTTATTGCGTGAATTCTGATTAGAGGGATGTGACACAATTGTTCCAAAACAAATGTCATCATTTGGTGTTTTGTTAACAGTCGTGAGCATCCATCTCTCTGAAGATCTCAAATAGTAGAAAAAATTACCCTCTCACGGCATATATATATATTTTTTTTAAGTGACACGTATATTAGAATTAAAGACCATGCAGTTTCACCATGTCCCATACTGATGATATGTTTCTCGTAGAGTTCGCGTCAACATGATCTTTTTGTTACTATTGCTTATCGCTTTGAGCACCCTTTGTCTTTTTAAAATCCCTTGCCAAATGCGTACTAACAACTGCACGTTTTATGAAGTTACTGAGATCTCGTTCTCATGTAAAGATATCAGGTGACTGACTTTGTTCAGAACTTTTTTTTTACACAAAATCCTGATCACACAGGGATTCTGCCTCCTTACCTGAGTCAGAAACCACAGTAGTGTGGAGGCACCTGCATTCAAGATTTTTTTTTATACCACTCATTTACCTGCTTCCCTCATTTTGGTAGGTACCTGATAATGTCCACAACGTGACATGGAGCCTATCTGCAGGTGAGCTGATACGGTAGAACACTGCCCTCATGTGGATAAAAAGCTATCGAACTAGGATGTGCTTGAGAAAGGATTCGGGAGTGCCTTTCAAATACTGAATCTGAGATATTAAACTGAAAATTAAAGTCCCTTTAATCCATGATTTGTCTGCAAATTAATAAGGTGTGCAGGAGTTTCTTTCTCATTCATTTTGCATAATACAGCAGGGTTTTCATTTCCATATTTTCATTTACCTAAAATTCATTAATGTACATATGTAAAACCTCGACAAGAGAGAAATTTGGAACAAACATGGTGTTTCAGAAATATTTCATACATCCCTAGTAGCATACTCTTGATGAGGACTAGAGCCAAGTTAAACCTCATATTGCAATACTGATTGTGCATTTTAATAATGATTACTGGGTGCATACTCCAAACAGATATTTACTGACAAGAACAAGGATGTAGGTCAATTGTCTGCGATTCTGTGAATATAACAAAGTACTCCTTGGTAGCACAATGGTCTTCTGTGTTTAGCATCCTAAAACACACAAACAACATCAAAAGACCACACAAATTAGTATAAAGAAAAAACTCGAAATATAATTTATTGCACATTTAAAGATCACATAAAGTGGCACAAGACCCATTTTAAAACTAAATTGGTTGCACAAAAAATAATTTGTCCGTTACAAAATCATCATTCTTCTCAGATTTGTCTTTATCTCCTATTTAGAGTTAGCAATTAAAATGCTTCCGGAATGGCAGGCCAGAATCTGCATAGGCTTGGGGGAAACAAAGAAAAAAACAAAACAAAACAAAAAAAAAAAACAGACAAACAAACAAAATGCTATGTTGTACCGCTGATGCAAAATAAGAAAGTCCTTGGCATTAATTCTTTTTTTTTTTACATAACTTTCGGTCAGCTACAGGCAAAGTCAATACATCTGTTCGTATGTAAAAGCACAGAGTGCAACAGGTGAGAGACAGCTCTGAAGACATACACAGATCAGAAGCAGAGTAGAGCTGCAGACTGCACACTAGTTCAATGGGAACAAAGGACTAAAAGAAAAAAAAAAAGGATACAAATGCTCTGCATACATGTTGCTCGCATCCAGGAAGATTCTCACACTTTGACACAGCTTTATCACAAGAGACGAGTGTGCACTTCATTACACACACACACACACACACACACACCCATGCACGCACACACACGCCACCTCTTTTTTTCTCTTTTCATTGAGAAATCTCTTCTTGTCCTGGATGCATTTAGCAGCAGGCTCAACTCCTCATACAGTGTTCCACCTCAGACTCCACATTTCCAAACAACAACCATCACTGTACATTCTCCCTATTCAACTCAACCACCAGAATATACATGGTGTCCATTATGCGGCATTATGTAGCAATTATTTAAAGCCACTGAATAAAAGACTTTGAACAAAAGAGGAGGAAACCTTAAGGATGCAGTTTAAACCATCATAACATGCATGCCAGCAATTATAACTGCTCAGAGACCCAAGTAATCAGACCATACCTTTTACCTGTTGAAACATCTCAAATTTCTTCACACTGATCATCATGAAAGGTCTTTGTTTTTGTTTGTTTTTTTAAAAATAAAACCTGAAGAGCGTGTTTTTCCATTTTGCTTCCAGTGACCTCAAAACCTCATCATGGTCACTAGCTGACATTATTGCTATAGTCTTCATACTGGGATGTTAGAATACAATTTGATTGGCACCCAAACACTCAAAGGCAAACCCCACAGATGTTAGGGAGAGTCTGAGCCTGGCTCTGGGGTTTAGATGTGGGACAGAATGATGCCAGAGAGGAAAATGAATCCATTTGGAAGCCCGCTTGCACATGCTCTCTTACTATGGTGAGGCATCCATTCGAGACTTTGTGTCTGTGCATTCTAGGAAATTAGTTTAACTCTACTTGTCTAATATTACAGAATGGGTGAGAACACAAATCAGCAGTACCAAAAGCTTCAGTGGGTATTTGAAAATTTAAGGGTAGGTGTACTTTATTAAGATGATCTACTTTATTACTTCCCAAAGAGGACTGTTTGATATTTCTCTAAAGACTGAGCACGGAACAGCCACAAAGCTAATGGGTCCAGCATCACATCTGATCGAAGAAAAAGGCATAGAGCAAAGATTTTGGCAGAAATTAACGATATGTGCCCACTCTCAAAATGTTTGATTTTAGCTTTCAGTTTACAATGAAGAACCTTCATTTCAAGGGGTTCTCCCTTCCAAATATTAATATAATACAAGGCCAAAATCAAATGAGGTTACATAGTGAGATACTGCTATATACAAAGAACTAGTGGCAAAAGTTAACTATACTTTTACTAAATACAAAAGGTTGACATGCACAGTAGTTCTAAAATGAGCTCTTAGAGTTAAAAAAAAAAGAAAAAAAAGACAAATTTTCCAGCAGTGTTTTTCATGGTTCAGCTGATTTTGTACATAAAAGGTGAGGGCCAGGGAATTGCCAGCAGTCAATACACAGTCTTTTTTTTTTTTTGATAGTAATACAATGTCAACCTGTTTTATTTATTCATTTGAGGCATTTTTTCTTTACTTATAGCATATTTTCAAAATTCAGGTAACAAAATGTTAAATTACATATACAGACAGCAGTAAAAATATTCATATGGCTTTTGTTGACACAACAATGCAGTAGCTAATTTAGGGCCAGTTTCACCTTGATCTGACCTTGGAGTTGGCAATCAGTAGTTTCTTATCTTTTTTTTTTTTTTAAGTGTTTATTTTAATCTGTTTATTCATAAAACCTCAGCTCACCTGAACTAACAGTGAGAAAAGTGGTAGTTTCTCTGTAAGTGAAACTGCCCCTTCAACCCTTCCAAACTCCTTAGGCGGCCATTTTAGACCTCTGTTTTCAATGAGCTGCCATGGTAACCATTCACTGCCTATACACAAGTTCTCTCCATGAGATCTCAAAATCACCACCATATTCCAGTTAGTACATGATTCATATAACATATTAAGAAATGTGAGATAAATCCAAAAAATGAAGGAAAGGGAAACCTGAAGTCCCTCCTGAATGGACAATTTTTTTTTCTTTTTCTTTCCTTTTTTTTTTCTTTTTTACAAAGGAACATTACACGAGCCACAGCTTCTCCAGTGTTCTCTAATCCAGTGCAAAATTTGAGCCTGTGCTTTTTAATGACAGTGGAAAACAACTCAAAATGATGAAAAAGCCGTAAATGATTTTATTTTGTGATTTTACCTTCATGGTTTACCTCTTGCATTAACTTCTACTGGAATTTGAATTTGTTTCAGGACGTAACTAAAATCGAGTTTATAAGAGAATAGTTACATCTTTTGACAAAGTCTCCCTATCAGAGTCAAGACAGTTAAAAAAAAAAAAAAAAAAAGGCCTTGCTTGTCCTGTAAAACTAAAACAAGATTGAGGCCAGCCCGTACCATAAAGAGGAGAATCAGAACACACACTCCCTAAAGTAGCATGATCCCATCTTCAACAAGGGGTGTTTATCTGACAACTGCCAGCTGTCCATCCATCACTTTCCCAAGTCCTTTACAGCACACGCTTTTCCATTGACATAAAAAGCAGCAGCATTTCTACCTCAGAGAACACATGAAGAAAAGAAGAAAAGCCAGCACTTGTGGCACGTTCCCTACAAAGATTTAATAAATAAAGGAACACAGAGCCTGTTTCGATGATAATAGTTAAGGTGCTGTTGCTCGGAGACCGTGGAGAAAGCAGCACTTATAGATTCGAGCAGGAAAAGAAATGGGGGGGAAAAAAAGGAGAAGAGAAGAAGAAGACAGAAAGTCTATGCTTTGGCACCTCTGGGCACGCGGCAGTGCTCTGCTAGAGGAGAAGAACAGGTCCGTCACTGCGCCAGACTGGGATTGGCAGAGAGAAAAGAGTTTATATGGATAGCCACTTCTCCTAATCAGAGTGTTCCACACCCAAAACGCATACAGGGATACTGGAGGACTATTTTTCTATATGAATCTCCCTCTAACCCATGCATGCATACATACACACACACATACATACAATACAGAGAGAGAGAGACAGAGAGAGACAGAGAGAGAGAAAAAGACAGAGAGAGAGAGAAAAAAGAGACAGAGAGAGAGAGAAAGAGAGGTCATCTCTCTATCAGTGCTTTTTAGGCATGTACTCTCAAAGAACAAGCTGTCCATTGATAGACACACACATCACGCACAGAGAGTCCTCTCACCAAATGATATTCATCCTCCCATCACCACATCACCCCGCAACACACACACACACACACACACAGAAAGACACACACAGGCAGACACACACAGGCAGACACACACAGACATTTTTGTTGGAAGCCCTAAAGGTTCTCCCCGGGTTGGTACTGGGGTTCAGTAGAGGTGAAGTAGTCCTCAAGGAAGCCCTGGAGGTACTCAAAGGTGGGTCTCTCCTCAGGCTCCTTCCTCCAGCAGCTCAGCATCAGCTCGTGCATGGAGGCCGGGCACTCGGCCGGACAGGGCATCCTGTAACCACGCTCCACCTGGTCCAGAACCTCTCTGTTCACCATACCTGCACATCAGACACGACGAAGCTTCAGTGAGGGCAGCTTATGCTCCTTTAGTCAAACATTAAAAATGCAGCTGGAGCACATTCGGTTGTTATTTCAGTCAGAAGAACTGAAAGTAATACTAAAAGGATGACTCAGACGACAGCAGAAGTGGAACAAAAGTTTCCATTACATTGTTCTTGGACTATGACAAAGAGGATTTGACTGCTTATTTTATACTTTCTGAAAATTTTTTTTTAGTCCTGAAAATTCACTGTTGAATCATCCCCAATGAATACTGAGCAACAGTCTGTTTTGTCAGACTGACCAAAACACACTATGAAAGTTGATATTTCATTATTATATTCAATATTTCAACCCAGAAACTGTTGTTGACACCATGATGTGTGCTTGATAAGTATGTAAAGAGATATTATAGCAAACCGAGATCTTTTTGACTGTCAGTCAATCTTGCCCAAATGGACTCACTGTCTAATCTATCCACATGACTGCTGAAGTTTACAACGTAATCTTTACAAATTTGTGTAGAGAAGAAAGTAAGCAGCGGTCAGCAGTAACGGTGAGAAGTGTGTGTTTTACCTGGATAGGGAACTCTGCCTTTGGTGGCAAGCTCTGTGAGAAGAATACCAAACGACCAGACGTCTGACTTTATGGTGAAACGTCCGTACAGGGCTGCCTCGGGAGCAGTCCACTTAATGGGAAACTTTGCACCTGAGACAAGGCAGCAGGGTCGCATTAGTGTCAGTTATTTTTTACTTTAGTTTTCGTTTTTTTCCGTCCGAGTTTACTTGGCTTCATGTTTCAATGAAGTTAAGTGAGTAACTTGGGATTGTTCTGTGTGACAACATATTTACGATATTATTTGTTTATCTGAGTGTCTTGTCTATTTGTTTCATGCTTTTGAGGTGTACTCTGTAGTTTGAAAAAAAACCCCCATTAAAACACTATTTTAGTCTGTCCATTTCTGCTCCTCTAAATTTACATTAAATGCCATCACATTCTAATGATGTAAGATGCGGTGAAAATGAATGAAATACACATTTACAATTTATAATGTGAGTGAGATCAAGGAATCTAATTCTACTCACCTTGTCTGGCAGTGTACTCATTGTCTTCAATGAGTCGGGCCAAGCCAAAGTCAGCCACTTTGCATACTAGGCTGTCCCCAACAAGGATGTTCGCAGCCCTGAGATCTCTGTGAACGTAGTTCATTCTCTCCACATAGGCCATGCCAGCTGCTATCTACAGGGTGTGCCATGGAGAAAAGACCCACACATTAAATTACTTTCATCCTGATAGTGAGAGATGACACCACACATGCAGTCAATGTAACATTCTCAAGTCAGTCATACCTGAGAAGCCATATCAACCAGCTGAGGTAGACGCAAGAGTTTGCCTTTATCACCTTTGAGAAAGTCCAGCAGGCTACCTGAAGTTGGAAAAAGAATTGAGAGTATTCAGCACAGAGTCAGACATGGAATACAGAGACCTTAATTTTCCTTATTTAAGTTGTGTTTTTAAACCAGTGTTTTTGTCAGAGTAGTTTATGACAGCTAAAATTAATGTAACTATCTACATTAATTTCTCTCTCAGCTCAAGAGCCTGAATACTCACTAGGGCCTAGTTTTGAAAGTGCTACGATATCATCCAAAACCCCAATGAAAGCTGAAAAAAAACAGGAAAAAACAGGAGGGCCTCGTATTGCTACACACCTTGGCTCATGAATTCAGTGACGATGTAAATAGGCTCCTCGGAGACCACTGCATACAGCTGCACCAGCTTCTCGTGTCGGAGTTTCTTCATGACCTGTGCCTCCTCCAGGAAAGCCTCTGGAGACATGGTTCCAGGCTTCAGGGTCTTAATGGCCACTTGCGTTGTCCCGTTCCATGTGCCTGAGGAAACGGAACAGCTTTGGTCACGCTCTGTCCCCAAGAAACTGGTCTAGAGTCACATATCCCCTGCCATTTTGGATCTTGCTAGGAACATAAGAATCTTTGACAGGTTTAAAACTGCGATGGTAGAGCATGAGAATGAATGTGAGGCGAGAGACACACCCATCCAGACTTCTCCGAAACAGCCCTGGCCTAGTCGCACCTCCAGACGGAGGGACTCGCGAGGAATCTCCCAGGCGTCTCGGGCCAGTCCCTGGGTCTGAGGCTTCAGAACCGGACATATTTCTGTCAGAACATGACACAACCCATCCGCATGCTCTGAAACATGGGGGGAAAAAGAGAGAAATTTCTTATTTAAGCAACAAATGACTTACCTTTCACCATTTGTTCTATTCATTATAATTATTAATTATTCATGAAGTAGTATGGACTAACTTTTCTACTTAAACACGATGGTCAAAAGCTATTGATTGAATGGTTTGTGAAGAGTTTTTCCTTTTACAGCAGCTGGCAGCACACCACACATAACCAGTATGAATGACTTTAAACTAGGCAGGACTCACGGCGGTAGTGGAGGACCAGCTGTTGCAGGCTGGTGAACTGCGTCCGTGATGTGATGTAAAACCCTCCGCTGTCCAGCTTTCTGATTTTATAGTGTTTGACATTGAGGCCCTTAACGTTGTCATAGTCCAGCACAGACAGGCAGTATGCTCCTGCACAAAGACAAACAGTTAACAACCTATAAGGTGCAGGGGCCACTTTCCTGATTACGTAGGCATGATGATTCTGAGGAGGTCTGCAAATGCATCATCAATAAACATGTCTGAGGGATTCTGTGAACACATTTTCAATCCACACAAAATATGTAAGGCAACAAAAAAACAAAAAACAAAAAACTGTCTGACAAAAAGTCTGACATTTTTAAGGCAACCTCATAAAGTTCTACTCCTTAAGATTAAAACAGTGTGTGTGTGTGTGTGTGTGTATAGATAGACAGACGGATAGATACAAAGATACATATGCGCACACACACACACACACACATATATATGTATGAACGTATGTATGTATATATGTGATGTGTGTGTGTATATATATGTATGGATAGATAGATAGATAGATAGATAGATAGATAGAGATAGACAGATAGAGAGAGAGAGAGAGAGAGAGAAAGAGAGAGAGAAATGGGCATACATAGTGACACATAAACACAAAAAAACCCTCAGCTTTAGTACACTCTTAATCAATACTGGTGTAACAATTTTTAACATAAATGAGTAGCAACAACAGCTACACAGCCTTTCTCTATTTTAAAGGAAAAAAAAAAATCACTGCCGTGAAATGCCTTCCTCTTTAACAGATTCCATGACTGGGACATGGAGCAGGTTTAAATCATAAAGCATGACCCTGCTTCTTTAGTCTCCCTTCTTGCTCGGAGAGAGAGATTTATAGCCAGAGGTAATCCAGCACCCTCACACAGTGACCTACTTCTGCCTGTACGATCCCCCCCCTCCAACCCCCCCCCCCCCCCCACCCGATCCATTCACAAGAGACACCCAAATGATCTGTTCCCTGTCTCTTCCATGAACCAGACCCTCCAGCCTCCCCTCCTCCCCCTCCTCTCAGACACACTGCTGGGGAACGCTGAAATGAAACTGGCCTGCACCTTATCTGAATTAATACTATAGGTTCAATGTTCAATTGGAAGCATGAAGAAATGAGCAATGTTTTCTCTTTAAGTAAATTTGACCTGAACAATTCTATTGTGTGAGTTCTGCCCTGAACTTCCAGTACATGGGGAAAGAGTCATATGAGAGAGACTATGACGAAAGCTTCTTTTGTTTTTCAATTCTCCAGAACAAAAAAAGAAAAGAAGAAGGAAAAAAGAGTCTCTGTTCTCTTCAGACTGTCATGCAATAACTGTGTCTCTCCTAGTCAACGACATGATGTAGTGTAATGTGGGTAATAAAGTCTTACACAGCCTTAGCATTACACAAAGACCACAAGTTTCCACAGTATCAATCTTTACAAACTCTGAACTGGCTAAAGTAGCACACTATATTAATGACACAGGAATTGCTGCAGCCTTTGTGATGGCACCCAGACACCAACAATCTGGGAAGAGTTGCGGTTGGCCATTGTCCATGGGCTTAAGGAAAATGATTAAAATATCCATATAGAAAAATACAAATATCTAACTGACCTTTTGTGGTCTCGCTCTCTCTGACGAGGAAAGTTCCTCTTCTATTCTGTAGGCTGAGAAGCAGTCTCTCAGAATCGCGACGAGTTATCTTACCAAAATACCACCTGGAAAAGAAAAGAAAAATAACGTAAAGAATGTAACGTTAATGTGGTTTGTGTCCTCGTTTAGGTAACAGTGATATCATCAAGAAGGAACATCACTGCGTGTCACTTTATTAAGAGGAGATGAAAAAAAAAACCGTCTCTGATAATTAATCACAAACTATACCAAAAGTTTCAAGTAAATTTATATGTTTAATGGTATTTAATTTAGCAACATTTTAACAGCTCCACTGAAGAGCGCTAATTGTTATTGAGCAGTGACTCAAAATGAGTCAGAGTTTGACATATGTTTCATAAATACCGAAAACAGGTCAAAGGCACATAGAGCAGTGAGGTTCTTTGAAAACTTTCTGCATGTCTGACACTGTTCTTCATGAACAATTCCTACAAGTAAAACAGAAACTGGGATATGTACTCTTCTGCCTGGATGGAGTCAGAAGGTGCGACGTAATTGCTTGGGATGTATCCACTCTCTCCTGTGGTTAATGAATGTGCCAGCCACCAGTCTCCCTCCCTAGATTAATAAACACAAAACAAATGAACAGCTATTAAAGTCAACAATGAACTTCAAACAATGCTTTTTTTTTCTTCCGAGTTTGCCTTTTTGTCCTGTAGCACCAACGTGAACTTCAGCCTAAATTGTGCTTGACTGGGCACCAGTGCCAATAAGTGTGCAAAACAGGCATGTGCGCTTAAAGCTGCACTCACCGTTTACTGTTCCCTATTACTTAAAGGTGCAGGAGATATTGGAGAATATTTTCACTGACCTGTAGTTGTACTTTCTCCTAATTTTACCCATGAAGCATGAAAGAAAAGAAAATGACAGACACAGAGCAGAGGGGAAAAAGAACAGTCAACAGGTTGTGAAGCACAAGAGTTAGAGGAGTCAGAGAGATTCCACCCAGTGACACCAGCCTTACGGTTCAGTTTGCGATTTCCAAACTACGCTGTCCAAAAAATGACTTTCAACTACCTTCCATAACAATCCTCATAAATATGACATTGCAGTTAACAACAATTTAAATTGAAGCTAAGGAGAAAACCAGGTTTGTAACACTATAACAGATTAACATATAGAAACTGCAGACCGCTGAGTCAATAAAGTGCATGACATGCCCTTTTCAGATGTTCTGCATATCAACTTCATAGCAAAGAGCGATAAGATGAAAAGAAGAGAACCGTTGCGTGTCATGGCTGCGTCAGGGCTGAGTATTTGACTAAGGTCTGCCTTTCAACAGGTTGGGGTAGTTGGACAGGTCTCTTAAACACACCATGTACTCTTATGGCTGAACTTCAGTAGGACGGTGAAATACCTTCTGTGCCATCCTGGACAAATTTCAGTGCCCTGACATGTATGAGTTAATATATTTTAAATGCTCAGAGATGGTGCATGAGAGAACCTGCTCTGAGGATGCCAGCAGAACTGTGTCACATTAATATAATGGACAGAAAAAAAAAGAATTGCAGGAGCAGAGAAAATGCATTTTCTCAGAATTTGCCCGTTTAAATCTGATTAGCCGTTGCAGAAAGAGAATAGGAACTGAACTTCTCCTTACGTGTTGTTAAGGATCTGCAGTCGCTCGCCCTTCTTGAACGTCAGATCAGAGGCGGTGCGTGAGTCATAGTCATAGAGAGCCACAAATGTAGTGACACCTCCTACAAAACACAAAAGACTCAACACTGTTGAAGCAGAAGGCCATCTGTTGTTTACATGAGTTCCTCTATTTGTTACAGGGTAACATCTTTTAGTTATGGTTCAGTCATTATTACCATGCTGTGCGCATAGGTTTTTTCCTCTTTCTTTTTTTTTTTCTCAAAAGTTATTCCTTTCCTTCCCTTTAGTAAAAGAAATGCTTAATAAAGTTCAAACATAATTCTGAATCAAAATCTTGAGTCACAGTGATTTTTTTAGATGCCGTAGTCTACTCCGCTTTGGACACACATTACGACTATCACTGAAGAATTCAAGTAGACACACAGTAGTGCAGGTTTACTCAAAAGAGACAAGACGTATTGTGTTTGAGGGGCTTCTTGATGTACCTGCGAGTGTACTCCTGTGTGGAGATGTGATGCTCGCTGTATGGTTCACCCCTCCGAAAAGGGCCAGCTCAGCGTTATTGCTGTGGGTGTGGTTACTGAGTCGATGCGCCCCAACCGCCGGGCTCCGATTGGGCGTCTGGGTTTGAGGGGCATGGTTGAGGTGGTGCTCGTTTCCAGAGCCCATTCCAATGGCGCCATCCAGGCTCAGGGACCTCTGGCCTGGATCCTTTGACTTACTCTTCGTACCCCCCATTGGAAGGCCTGACAAAAAAAAAGTTACGAATGATATGAAAGGTATGGAGGAAAAGTTATGAACGAAACCAAGTCGAATGCAAGACACAAAGAATTCTAATGGAGTGAGACAAGAGCAACGGTGCACTTTCAACACTTCCATTACAGTACATTTCGAAGAAGCTTCACATTCGATAGCATATGCTGCAGTACTCTGTCACACTCAGGCTGCCACAGCTGGCTGTGCAAACACACAGACAGAGAGCAGCTGTTCAATAACATGATGCAATCATATTGTGTCGAATTTGGAACTTTGGATTTGGATTCACTTTCTCTTGAAAACTTTTGCCACAGTAAATTATAAACTGTCAAATGGTGAAAACATTTCCTTCGCGTCTAACATGCCCCTGTAATAGCTCTTCACAGATTATACCTCACAAACTCCGCAGAAAGACAGAGACTTTTGAATATCTCACTTCATAGACTATGAGGAGTATTTCTCATAAAACCGTCAAGGAGATTTTCAGTGATCCAAATAGATTTTTGTGTATTCTTTTAAATAGGGATGTCTATTCACAAATGCAATAATGTAAAATTAGAGTGGTGAAAGACCATTTAAAGAATTGAAACAACAATAGTACTACTAATACTACTACTGCTGCTTCTGCTATTACTTCTACTACTATAACCATCAACGTCTGCTATCTAATAGCCAAGGAATTGAAAAAACAATGCAACTACTTATTAAAATATAACATGCCTCCATCTATGTCATACTGTGTTTGGAAAGCTAAAACTTTCATCCAAACTGCTGTACAAGACACTCAAGAGAACTATGCAAGAGCAAATGTGAGCAGTTGCTTCTCTGTCCAAAGAAAAAGACACTCTCACGGCCTCCCACGCTTCTCTCACATCTCCTTCCTCACTGAGCCTACTCTATCACCCTTCTCTTAACAAGACACACACACACACACACACAGGCACGCACACACACACAGGCACGCACACACACACAGGCACGCACACACACACACACACAGGCACGCACACACAGTGCTTTGTGTTTCTGTCGGCTGTTCTCTGAGGATCAGTTTAGCCACAGACAGGGGAAAACATCGTGTTCATCTGCACTTCCACACCTCCTGTACCTGAGAAAAGGTGACACAGGGGTGTAGCGACCAGCAGTGTTCACTTGTGATGCAGCCATATCTGTCTCAGGGAAGTCTTTTTCTTTAATGGATCCAGGAGACAGCTGGGCATTCAGGGTATACATGCATATTAATATAAAGCTCCATACTGTTGTTTTGGTGATGTGAAGCTAGCATGAGATGCCTCTGACAGTAAAGCAGAAGGAACAGCTGCAGTTTTTGTGGTCATATGAGGCCTTTGGAACAGTTTGGTCTCTCTAAGCACGCATGATGTATTTTTCCTATGTATTTAAAGATGCTTACATTGTAATTACTATACTTTTATACTTAGCTTTTATTATTTGTATTAGATTGGTCACAATACTTTTTTTGGGGGAGTCAAAAAGAACAGCTATCAAATAATTGGGCTCTGCTATTGCTCAACATCCGGTGGGTCAGTGAATGAAAGATCTGGCATTACTTTATAAGATCTTTAGATCTTTTCCCATATCATCGATCCCCCAATAATCCTTATTGTGGCTTCCCTCGGATGTTTCCTCATATAAAAATCCAGTATCTAAAACATGTCACTTCAATAGCCTGTGAAACATTTCAGCTCTCGGAAGAAAGACTGAAGACTCATTGATTTGAAAGTGTTTTACAGCAGTATTTTATTGGATTTCCTCTGCTTCTCTTCACTCTGGCTGAGGAAACAAAGTGCCTGGAGAGTAGATTTAAAATCTGTCTGCTGTCATCTACTGCTTAATTTCAGCACTTCACTTAGGACCCTCTCCATAACGCAGAAGGTTTTTCATTTGCAGAAACATACAGGGCTTCAAGGCAAAGCATCTGACAGTGTTGAGTCCATTCTCCCTTTCCCCAGATAGTACATACCTTCATTATAGACATGGGAAAAGCCCCAATTCTCAGATGCAAATCAATGCTTCATCTGGAAGACACACAACTTTGCATACTAAACAGCCAAGAGATGGGGAGCTTTCCTTCCGCCCCAATAGCTCCCCTTATTTGAGTCCCCCAGTTCAAACATCTCTAAAACTAACCATTATAGAGGTGCATATATAGAGGTTCATATAAAGAGGTTCATATAAAGAGGTTCAATGCTCTATAGGTTGGAAACTCTTTATAGCCTACTTACATCTGTCCAGTCCTTTTTAGATCAGAACTGGCTATGTAAAAGAGATAAGGAATAGACATAAACCTGTGGCATTGGGTTGCCATTTGGCTGCAGAAAAAACAAAAACGAAAAGAGAACCAGCCAGTCTGACCAGGTCTGGGAGCAAATCATTCTGAAAGTATGAGTGAGTAACATTTCTCAACTCTGGTTCTTTTTACACCTTAGCTCAAAGTATAAGAAAATGACTGACTGGCCTTGTCCTACTTTCCTGTCCTTTGTGGCCAAACTCATCTAAGTGGACTGATTAAGTGTGTTCAAAACGCCAAGGATTATCATCTGACAATGAGTTGCCATCAAAGTATTTTAATCTACACATTACTGGTCATGATTACATGACTAAAACAGATTACAGTCAAGAGTAGACAGACAAAGTCAGAGATTAAAGAGAAATGTTTATATGTGTAAGACTAAAATCCTAAGCATTAATCAAAAGAGTTGTAGTAAACTGTCTGTTAACCAGACCAGGTTTCTCAGTTTCCTTACTGTAAAGAGAGCATTTGGCTTAAATGTCCACACAGGCCCAAAATACAAGGTATATCTCAAACACAACCCTTCCCAAAACAAAGGCTCATCAGGTGATTAAAAAAAACAAAACAGAGTACAACCCATTCTCTCTGAAACTGGCTTTTTAAAATTCTGCTAGGATCACTGGTTGAGCCTGAGAGTTGAGGTCCATTTGTGATACAATTTGAATGCAGGTATAAGTCATGGTTCACAGCCTGACTTATAACATCAGTGTTTCACATTAACATATATTCTGGTTGTGTGAGATGAGTACAAGTTCTAACAAAAAAAGATCTGTTATTTTGCCTCTATCTGCACAAAACAGGAATGTGGGAAAACTGGAACAAACCGCTCCTCTCTCTGCCCAGTCATTGAGAGGCATCCATCCAAACAGAAAGAGCAACATCTCCACCTCTGTCTCTGCATCTGCAGCAAACGCTAGAAATACTGCTACTCTCCATTACAAGCCAAACATGACTCTGTCACTGAAATGAAAACGACAGAAAGCTACAAGTACGGAGCCAATCCACGGACCTAAGGATTAATGTAAATAGATTTAATCGGTAATGTAATTGAGACCGAGAGTGGCTGGCTGTTAACTTATGAAAGCAGAATCTTCTCTTATTTGTCTTGACTTCTCTCAGGGAAATATGATAATGTATCTATGGTGACGGCATTCGCAATGTAATTACCAAAATTAAGATAATGAAACGACATTATGTATATTGTGAAATATAGAGCAAAAAAAGAACAGTGTGACTTTTTGAAAATCTATTAACTGCATATGCATATGCCTACACTAAATATACTGTAATCAAAGGATGTTCACCACTTTGTAAAGTATAGCAAAAACACTGTTTATCGCTGTACAGTATGCTGCATCCACTGTAATTAATATTTAAGACCTAAAGGGGAAGTTTCACTGTAGTTCATTTGTAGCACAGATGTTCACTTTAATTAGAAGAGCGCTAAATCAAACATGCTGCTCTTCATACCCAGAGAGTATATCTGAAATATATCAACTGTTTTCCTGTTTCTGTTAGAGACAGCTTGTGTTTCTTGATAGTTCACAGCCTACTCGAATATTCTGGATCCGTTTCACCTGTTTCAGAAGCAGATTTCCAGGGAAAGACTCCAGGGATGTTCGGTATATGGAATCACAAAAATGTTTGGCGAACCATGACTTTTCTATTACTTCATTTATTACTATTAGAGCTTGTATACAACACCACTGATTCCAATGACAGAAGACAACCAACTCAACATCCTGTGAAAATGACACGAGTCATTCACATGCTGACAGATTACTGAATGCCCACATCTGACCTTTCATTCACTTCCCGCTGGAAGAGTTTTTCAGCTTCCTGATGATATCTGAAAGGAAACTTGTCCTGAGAGCAAACTAATAAAACCTATAAACTTCTCAGAAAGCAAGTTACATCTTTTTAAATATGTATATAGATGTCTGATGATAAATGTAAAGAATTTGAAATAATTTTGGATAATGTGCCAATCTATTTGTTTTGTGAAGCAGCCACATTAAGTATTCAAGCAGATAAAAGATGACTTGCTGTACACTGTTGTTTATCTTATAGGGAAAAGAAAATCAATTTGCGCGATACGATAGATTATAAAGTCAAACTGAGAGGGCTGCGTGCTAGGTGATTTTTAAAGCACTCGTTTCAACTGTCATTTAATTTTGAAAGAAAGCTGTTAATTTCCTAAACTAAGCTAGGCTGGCCAACTTGACCTGCATTCAATGCTCTTTTTTTTTTTTTTGCTTTACTGTGTAAATAATAAATCTTTACTGAAACCACAGGGTAAGTTTAGGTGAGTGAAAAGAAGACACATTAAATGAACAAACAAATAAATGAAAAACAGGGCTTCAAATACAATCATCATTTTCCCCGTCATTGTGACCATATCCGGATTCATCCACATTCGGATTCATCCTGTGGTTGGACACTAGATCAAAACCACAGCATATGGGGAGCCATTATGAGGTCAACCAACAATTCAAATGAATATTCACAAGTTCAGGCCGACATGTTCATTTAGAGCGACTAAGAGGCCCCTTGCAGAGTGAGCAAGCGAGGGGGGGGGATTTTTGTGTGAACAGGGAGATTTGTGAGCAAAAGAAACATTTGGAATGCAGAACACACTCTCTCCAACAAGTCCTGACTGCTCCTCCACACCCTCTGTGGGGAATGTAAGAGATGCCTGTTTGGGAGTATGTGCTGTTACTGATATGTGTTTCAGTGAGACTAGAACTACATGGGGGCCCCCTGCATACTGCAACTATTCTACAAAATACACGTGGAAAAAAAAAACGGAGAAAGAAAAACATTTTGCAGCCTTTGAGAACAATCTTTATACTTTCACAAGCTTCACTATCACTGATCAAACCTAAGGTATGGACTAGCAGATAATAAAAGTTGACAGAATGCAGAATCTTCAATATCTGTCACTGCAATCAGTTAAACAGAACGGAGACTGAAATCAAGTCGAGCGCTGATATTTTAGGGAGAAACCATCCTGTTCTCTGCTACAAACTCTCCTCTTCATAAATCACCATGATCCCCATGTTTTCAAACACCCTGACAATTTTTCCCTTGTGTACAAATTCCTGATTTGAGGAGAGGTGGAATATTTGCATTCATGGGACTGTCATTCTTAGCATTTCATCATTGATTGACAAGCTGCACTCTTTTTCCTCGGGGGCTGGAGAAGTGGTATTCAATTTACTGACACAAGCAGATTTTTAGCTTTTGAGTAACTGACAGCTGCACCAGTCGTCATCTTTGTAGACTATACCTACATCACCAATTAACTGACTACAGCTTATCTGCTTTGGAGAGGGAGGGAGGAATTCATGAACAGTCAATATATTATCATCACTATATTAGTCTCAGATGCAGTGCAACTGTGAAACATTCACACAAACATATATGGACAAGTTTACATCGTTTGACACGGTTACTATTTTAAGACCTAAATGCAAAGCCAGTATCGTTTTTCTGTCTTGCGTCATTTGGACTTCTTAACACTTTTTATTATAATAATACTATTCTTTTCAAACTTATCTTACAAATTCGATTCCAGTCCTCGGCAGGAAAGCATGTTAAACTAAAGGTTAAAGAAATGACTGATGCTTCCCAGTGATCTGACGACGGAATTCCCAAACTCATTCACGACGGACTCGGACGTAGTCCTCTGCTTTTTCAAACAGATCATTCAGTTGACTCAGACTCCGTGCGTCTGGCTCTCAACGATGGGTCGTTCAGTGATGACGTATATGCTTACTCAGGTTAATTGAGAATCTTGGACAAGGTCAGTCTGATTTAGGATTTGTCCAAACATGCGTTTTAGGTGACACCCTAAGCACGCATGAGAGGAAAAGATAACAGGTATCCAACTCTTAAAATTTTTGAATAAACAAAACACTAACATCAATCTAGATGTTGAAGTCTCGGCCCGTCAGCTTGGGCCTAGACAAGGATAAATTTGTAAGGAGGGTAAAAGACCTAACAATCTAAGACTAAGGCTTTGTTCCGAAACTCCAAATTAACGACCTTTGGTTATCCTCTCTCCTTCGCAAAGCCTGCTCTAAATATGGACTGGACGGGTAAAAGCAAAATGGCAGTAACTCTGCTAAGGCTGCTCAACCATGTCCAGTCTATACAAATCCTGCTGCAAATGCTGCAAAGAGATTCTTCAGAAAACTGGAGCTAAACCATACACAGTTTAACGGGATAATCCATTTACCTATCAAACACATATACGACGCGCACAAACACAGGTACACACACGTGTGCTGAGAATCCGCACAGAAGGACCCCAAATATGTTAAATACCTGTAAACTTGCCACATGCTGTGATGTCAAAATACTAAGGGGGGGCCTTTCATGTAAAAACAAGACTGCCGGATACTCACGCATTCAACTCTTGAACAC
Organism: Chanos chanos; assembly: GCF_902362185.1. Taxonomy (NCBI): domain Eukaryota; kingdom Metazoa; phylum Chordata; class Actinopteri; order Gonorynchiformes; family Chanidae; genus Chanos; species Chanos chanos. The sequence continues at coordinate 29,301,138 of NC_044500.1, forward strand.
ACCAACTGCACCGGGCTGAGTGACTCAGAACAGTCGGAATTAAATGAATGAAGTGACTTGCATTCAGTCAGGAGACGAAATTTCAAAGGCTTATCATTTTCAAGTGCAGATATCCTTCTAAATGCCGATGCCCTGCACTGTAGAATCTCTTGTCGTCATTCTCGTTCCCTGCTTCCCCAAAGCTGAAGAACTAGAAGTAACCTGTTCACACTTCCCTTAGTTAAGAAGGCTCCTCCACAGTTTGAGTTGTTGCCACAGCGTCATTGAGTGATGATCACTGGGCGAGGTTATTTTTCAAGCAAATATGGAAAGTTTCAAACGGATAGGCGTCGAACCAAGCACATATAGGTGATTGATATGGCCTACATTTAAAGTATAGCCTACGCCTTGTCTGGTGGCGTCCGAACAGCAACAAACGTTTGATTTGTATTTAGAGAAGCACAGGACATAGTTAACATATGATCCTTTAACCTGATTCCTTAAGATATTGAAATGAATCATCTAAGGTCAAAAACAGAGACTATCTCTGAAATTACGAAGAAAAAATCAGCAAAGCTAACGGCGTGGTAAGACGTCAACAACACTCACCTGAGAAGCGTCAATGACTTGGGGTATGAGCAACCTCAGTCACAGAAAGAGAATGTGGAAGCAAATTAAATCCTTTCACGCGTCGTCATCAAGGAAGTACGGGAGATAGCGAAGCGATGCTAAAATAAGAGAGATTAATTCAAATTAGATTACAATCGTAATAAATTCCACTCAGTAAATCCAAGCAGTATGGGTAGGTCATGACGAAAATGAATGCCGTGGAAAGCAAAGGGCACCTCTCGGATTGCGGAGATCCGATTGGAAAAATACGGAACTGTATGGATTTTCAATGCACCCGTTAACTCATAGCTTTATGGCACAAAAAACACATGGACATAGCGCAGAACATGCATATCTGAATCAGCCGTTAAACGATATCCTATAACATAATGAGACGAATATACTACAGCTCCAATCCGACAGACGCACGAAGCCGCTGTGTTGCTGACGAAATAAGAGGCAGGCACAACTGTGATTCAGGGGGCGTTGGGGTTTTTGCGTAAGTGTGAGATGAGAATTCTAAAAACTGCGGCTCTCCCCCTTTTGAATGAACGATTGTGATCTTTCTCGCGGAGGTACGACAAACCTGCACCGAATCTCAGATCTACGAACCATCCGCTTAGTAAAGACACGGCTCATATCATGTGTAAATCACAAAGCCTTCAGTAAAGAAAGAAAGAAAAGAAGAGTCAACTAATCAGCAACACTTATAAAACGGGCTGACGCAGTTGCACGGCTACTTGTGACACATAAATCGATAGCCGATATTCGCATTGCTCTTTAAATCGACAGGCCACTCATTGCTCATTAGAGATGTGGTTCCTTGACCCTGCTGGGTGGGGTCCTTACGTCTTAATTTCAACTGGATGGTTATACTAGCCTAAGATTGGCTGATGGAAACAGGTACATGTTATGAATTTCAAAACAGAAAATTCTAGTTTTCCAAGTGTAAAAAAAAACACTACTGAGATATGTAGGCAGGAATAATATGTGGAGTAATATCAGTTAAACAAGATGAGCGCCTTTGTCCTGAAACTCCGAATAATGTGACGTCATAATTTGATATATGCCACAGAAAGGGTGTGAGAACTCTGGATGATCATTTTAATATCCCCTCACTGTAATATTTCTATAAAACAAACTCTACCAAAACTCCAGAGATGCAAACCCACTACTTCTGTACCAAGATTTCTTGGTTCTGGGACAACACAGCACAGCTATGGAGTGTCCATCCATCCATCCATCCATCCATTTTCTGCCGCTTATCCGGGACTGGGTCGCGGTTGCAGCAGGCTGAGGAGGGTAGCCCAGACATCCCCTTCCCCGGCTACATCCACCAGTTCCTCCTGGGGGATCCCAAGGCGTTCCCAGGCCAGCCGAGAAAATATAATTCTCCCAACGTGTCCTGGGTCTGCCTCGGGTCTCCTCCCAGTTGGTCGTGCCCAGAACACCTCCACAGGGTGGTGCCCAGGAGGCATCCTGACTAGGTGCCCGAACCACCTCAACTGACTCCTTTCAATACAGAGAAGCAGCGGCTCTACTCTGAGCTCCCCCCAGGTGTCTGAGCTCCTCACCCTATCAGCTATGGAGTGTATTTTTCAAATTCAAGATTTAAAAAGACTCTGACTTCTTTTAAATCGTCTTCTTAAAGACAGTCAATACAATGTGACAAACTGATGACCTTAGCTGGGAGTTGTATTTGATGTAACAAAATGAGTTGGAAATCGTTCTGCATCACTTTGGACCATGGAGCTCGAAAGAGTCTCACCATTAGAAAGGCTACGACACGGTCAAAAGCAGTAAAACCTGTTCTTTTAAGATGTGGTTTCCGTCGCCGAATCATCTGTCTGTTATTTTGCAGGAAAAAAAGGAAAGGTGTCCTGGAGTTGTATCACCCCTCCAAGTCCTAGAGCTGCTCCAGGTGGAAATTATACCCGTTTTCTTCTTTTCTCTCCTCTGTTGATCTTACTCATGTGTGCGCTATCCTTAGTGCATGGCAATGTTCATTGTGTGTGTGTGTGTGTGTGTGTATGCGTATGCGTCTGCGTGTGTGGTGGGGGTTATGTTTGTGTATGTGACACTCTTTTTGGGAGGGATCATGTTTATTGTTTATTTAAAAACCAACAAAATGAAAAAACGACAAAGTAGTTTTAAAAATTAAATGATTGCATTAATCTGGGTCGGTTGTGAAAGTTTGTTTGTTTTGAGAAGGTCCAGTTACAATCTGATAAACAAGTGATTGCCAGCCATCTGTTTTTCTCCCTTTTTTCTTTTTTTTTTTTTTTTTTGGCATTTGCAATACTGCTAATGACCACATGGTGGGAGTGTCCAAAAAGGGAAAGATTCATTTACTAAGAAACAAAACAGAGTGCACAATGCACTTTATTCTGAGAGACGTATTGCCCAAGAGTAACTACTTTTGAATTCTCTTAACAGATACCGTATATGAATCGTGATGGCTATCATTTTCATAAACTGACTTGCAAAATTGTTAAAATTTGTGATCAACTTTCATTTGCACGTGTAGTTTGCGTGCAATTGAGTACAATATGGTGCTGTGAAAGTAACGGGAAAAAGGAATAATCTGTAATCCATTATTTGGAGTGACTCCTTTTCCTCTGTATTCTGAGTTTCTTTAGGATGCTGTGCCACTTTTATTACTTTATTATTTTTTTGCAAGCCGCTCCCTTGCCCCGACCCCCAAAAAGCAAAAACAATCTTTCACGATGTCGTTTTTCCATTGTCATTAAAAACATCTTTGCAAAAGATAATATAACGACACAAAGGCTTTGAGAAGATCTAATGAGAAGAACTAATGTGAAATAAGATTTAATGTTGTATTAAAGAAGCTTTATTTGTGTTTTAGTGTACTACATACAAAGAATTTGAAAAAGGCACAACACAACGCCGAGACAACACATCAAATTGTCAGTGCATGTGAAGACAGATTCAGTGTCTTACCCAAGCTGCTTTAGTATCGGTCATCAAAGGTAGTGCATCAGTGTTTTTATGCAAAAGATTTTTGGAATGTAAAAATTTGAGTGACCATTTTACTACCATCATATCTGTTGAATTCTCACATGCAATTTGAGGGTAATATTATCAATGTTTCATTAATAATGGTTCAGTTTTCAACTCCCTTGCTGTGCCAATTTTAGAGTGTCAAGGTAAATTAAAAGGTACATTCATATTACTCTGTAGTACTTCTATAATTCTAGAAGATTCTATAATACATAATACTTATAAGAATAAAGAAACAATACAGAAGAAACTTTACAAAATGAATTAACCTGTTTAAAGTGTTATTTGTATTTATATGAGTCAATGAATATTTCATATATTTTAATATTTCAATATTAATATTCAATATTTCATTCTGTTTTTGGATTTTTCATACGGCTGAAGAATCTCAACACAATTTTGGGGGGCCCATTTTCTGCGAGAGAAACATTATCATGTTTCTATAGGAACTGTTTTTGTTTTAATGCTATTTTCCATGTCACGCTTTGCTTCAGGAGTCCACATCTGAGTGGCTAGTGCTGGATTCGCTCATTTCCCTTGCCTTACCTCCGTTTGTTGCACCTTCACCTTGGGCGGCACTATTCCCATGATTGAGTGTCCCTTTTGTGGCGAGGGCTTCTTTTGGCAAGTGCTGGACGATGGCCCTGATCAGATGGCTGCGGAAACTCCTGCTGAGGAGGCTGTACAGAATGGGGTTGGCTATGGAATGGAGCAAGGAAACAGCCTGCAACACAGCGTAACCAAAGATCAGGTGCTCGGTAGTGTCACAGTCAAACAGCGTCGGTTCCAGGAAGTCCACTACCATCAGCAGCAGGTTCACATTGATGGGTAACCAGCATATTATATACACCAAAGAGTACACATGGAGCAACCATACATTCTTACTGCTACCGCCTTGAACCTCCGGCGACGCCTGCACAGCCCGGGCGGTCAGGATGTTGAAGGTCACTATGATGGCTGCCGGGCCGAGAAACTGAAAGAGGAGGAAGATCACAGAGAGGGACGTGTACCACCCCACGTAATCGTACAGAGGAACAATATAGCAGCCAGGTTCTTCCCAGTCAAGTACTTGCACATGAACCGTCTCCAGTAATGAAAGGAACAGTGAGAGAGTCCACAGCCCGGCGCAGATCAGAGTCCGTTTACGCTTTTCGGACACCCCCCAGGGTTTGGGTGCCGAGCCCCTTCTGACTGTCAAATAGCGTTCCACCGTCATGTAGACGAGAAAGAAGGAGCTGCTGTAGATGTTCAGCACAAAGATCAAGTTGCTGAAACGACATAGGAACTCACCCCATAACCACACATGGTCTAGGATGGTGTCCAGCATATAGAAGGGAACCATGGTCAGTATCATCAGGTCGGACACGCCCATGTTGAGCAGGCAGAATATCACGGTGTTGCGAGAGTGTCTCCGGCGCCAGTTCACCCACACCACCACGGCGTTCACCACCAGCCCGCCGACGAAGAGGAACAGGTGGACGAGGAAGAGGCCAATGCGTCTCGAGTTGTAGTCGGCATTGTAGTTACACGGGCCGAAAAGCCACTCTGATGAATTGTCATGGTGGTAATGGTGGTCGTCCATCTCCTACTTGGAGAGAAGAGATATGTCAGCCACAAACACAAAATAATCTAATAATAAACTTCATTAAAAATCAACAGAAGAAACAGGGACATTTTTATGGTTATTATTATTATTATTATTTTGTCTTCTAGTTTCATCGTTGCTTAATGACTTGTCTCTTTTATCTCCAAGTTAAACTTTGTGACATGCTAGTTTAATATTAATATGATACTGTAGACACCATTTAAGTCTGTGTATATGTTAATAGTAACAATCCACTACTGAAGTGAAAAGCTGCAGACTGATAAGTGTCTAATTGTGTAGTACAATACAAATGTCTGTGCATCTGCTGGACAGAGTTACTGTCATTAAAGAGTTAATATTTGTCTCATTTTGAGTACATCTTTCGAAGGTACTCTTTTTTCTTGTCCTATGTATCTTGACAGAGCAGCAGCTAAAATAAAAACATTTTTTAAAAAAGCATGTTTTGAGATGGTACTCAATAAACTGGGTTTTCCTTGTCATATTACAAGGGTGTTAACAATCACGAGTTCTCTTCTAGTCCAGATGAATTCTGAACTTACCTCTGAAATTAAACCGCTGTCAGTTCCTCAGAGGTTTGGTAAAGGATTGAAGGATGTTTCAACTATTTCCGACAGCCCTTGTCTTTCAAAGCCAAATGAATGTTCTTCTCATGAAACCGGTCTTGTGAACTACCCTTTCTCTGTCCTCCTTTGTGTCACTGGGATATTTCTGCTGAAGTGATATGGTCGTGTTGGAGGGGGGTTCGAGGCTTCCTCGGAACAGTTGTTATGTGTGTCGGAATGACACTCAGGAAAGAGCGTATGTGGTTGGTTATCTCACACCCACCGTATAGCACTGAGGTAATCCACAGAAGGGGAGGCTTGACATTTTAACCTTAAGAGTGAAAGAGTTGCTGTTGAAGCAGTGTGTGTATCCCTCTCTCCTTTGTTCTTTCAATCGGACCTACGTACTTACAAAAACACCCACGGTTTTATCTTTAAGTTTTTTTTTTCTTTTCTTTTTTGATTAACTGCAAAATGATCTCAGGTGGGGAACGGAGAGAAAGGGAGGTGGTATTTATATCATGTAACATACAAGAGAGAAACTGTTACCGAGGTAACTGTTCTAGTTACCTTTTACAGGACCTTTTGCACTGGACAGCAAAACAACCAAATCCATCCTGAACATTCAGAGTGCGCAGCTATAGACACTACCAGCCAAGCAGAGATGCAGAAAAAATGTACACAGAGAGAATAGGCAAGAGAAGCAGTGAATCAAACACACACACACACACACACACACACTAACAGTGTCAGGAAACTGCCTTGTTATGAGGGGCAGGGCTGAAAGCGAGAGAGGCCAACAGAGCCTCTCAGAGGAAGCCTGCGGAGAGTTAAATCTCATAGAGGAAAAAAACTCTTAACTGGCTGAGCCTTAGGATAACAAGTTGTCTATTTTTTTTCTGTCATAACATACACCATTAAATCCAGTTGTTAACTTCAAGCCATTATGCACACTCAGCTGAGTGGGTGCAAAATTATCCTAACTTTAATTCGACTTTAGTTTTAGTAAGACTGTCGTTATTTTTTCTAAAGGTAAGTTAACTAATTGAAGTTGACAGTCTGCACTAGTCTGCCTACAAATAGGCAGGTCTAATTTAAGACCAAGTTTAACTAATTTTGATGGAATAGTCTATTTATGATTCACGGACTTCATATCCAGCATATTGTTAGGTTCAGTGATGTTCTGAATAATTGTGTATACCCCTGATCACATTAATTCTATGTTTCAAACATAATAATGGTGCAAAGCAAAAATTCTGAACGTGTATACTAGGTGGAATGTGGTGCTGACCGACACAAAAAACAAACGTGGAGTTAAATTGAAATCATGATTTGGTATGGAGAGAAAATGCAGTTCATGTTATTTTGGGTTTATCAGTGCCTCAAAGATCATGTTGGTTTTACAGTGTATGTCATTATGTGTGTGATGTGGTTGTTCTAATGGAAAGACACTGAGGTAAATTAAACATAATTATGTTTTTGATGCTCGTGACATCAAAGTTTTGTGGGGAGCTGGATCAAATTTTTAGTTTTCTCACTAGATTTAGGGGAGATTATCAGCAATACTCATATGAACATCTCTCTTTTACCTTTTCCCTCTTTCTTCATGTAACATATTTCTTCATGTAACATATTTCTCTCTTTTTATCTCTCTATCTTTCTGTCTTCTCTCCTTTACTCTCTGTCTTATAATGTCATTATCTCTTGTCAGCACTTCCACATTGTGTAAAGAATTTTTTTTCTGTTCTAAGCAGGAATGATCAGCAGAATTGAAGGCGATAGGAAAAAAAGCTAAGTCAACATTAACCTCTGGCAGACAAACAACCACCTCTGACTTCCACTAGATGTGAGAGAACAACATTCACAGACGCTTTTGCCATTACTACAAAAACCTGCACCATCATGAAAACCAGAAACTCAACGGACATGCGATGACACATTTATGCGTTATGTAATTCACAGGTGATCATATGTGCAAAAACATACTCACACATACATATACATAATCAAAATGAGTTTTTATCAACAAATACAATTACTGTGACCATCATATACACAAAACAACCTGACCAGTGTTAAAAGTCAACTCTGAAAGTGTTTGTAGTAACTTAAATTGGTAAAAACCCATAAACAATACTAGAGCGAATTTACCACTGGCCAGTTTACTGTGTATTTCTGTGAAGGGCTGCAGAGATCGTTTCTCTCTGGCTACTTTCTCAGCCATGGGACTCCGTCAGTGTGCTCACTGGCTTCTCAAGTGTTTTCCTGACCAAGTTCCTCTCGGTTTCGGCAGTAGGCCTACTCTAAACAGAGATAGGTTTGTGGAATTCGCTGTGTTCCTGGAAACTTTTACGACCCTTTAAGGACACAGGATGCTGGATGATTCTCAGGAAGGCTCTATCACTGAGTTCTATAGACAGGTGTCGTCCTTTTGAAATCACGTCAGTCCATCATGTTGATCACAAATAGTCTCCGCTCAAGTTATTTCACAAAGATAATGGAAAACTGAAAACAACAACAACAACAACAACAACAACAAAAACAAACCCATCACACAAAGTGACATTAAGGTGGTAAAGTGGTATTCTGCTATAGCCCATGGATACTCCAAACACATTCAATATTCATGACTCACATATCTGAGTGCATTAATTACTATAAACCAGAGTGAACAGAGAGTAAAAGCCTGGGAGAGTAGTTCAGCACTGAGGCATTACTGTGTCATTCTGCACTCTGTCATTCAGCCGATCTCCAGTCTCTCACACTCACGTGACACACACATGCCAAATCTAATGTGCAGGGGGGACCGCATCTGTTAAAAATGGTCTGTTTATCTCTGACTCTTTCTCCGTAGAAGTGACAAGATTGCAGCAATTTCTAATATAAACACATGAATCAGTGTGTGTCAATTTGCAAGATCAGCATCCTATTAAGATTTTGACCAACATTACAACTTACATACATATATAATAATCAACTTCATTTTGTCCATTGATCATAGATTCAGTGGACAACTGAAATAATCTGTAAGGGTGACAATGTGACAAATCAGCGACCTCAATATCGATGCAACCACAAGTGGAGATCAGTTTATCACTTCCAGTTCAAGTATTGGAATTTGAATTGCGGTTAGAGAAACAACTGAGGAAACAGAATTGAGAGTAAATAGCAAAAAGAGAATCTTGAACTACATTCCAACAATTCAATGTAAATCTAATATTTTTGTGAAAACAGTTAGGCTATTGTGATGTTTGAATTTAATGTTATTTAAATATATCTGAAGTCCTGAACAGTGGTTATTTAATTATATTCGAATATTTATTTTAATATTGAAATATTTTTCCAATATTGTCCTGTACATAAATGCATTTCATGTTTATCAACTGCAAATAAGACCTATCTTACCACTGGATTTCTTGAACGTAGAATGTAGAATTGTCATCATTCAATTGAATTCTGTCTCCTGTAATTCAAATTAAATTCAAAATTGGATTATGAATCTTAAAGACTACTGGGAATTTCAACACCAATTCAAATTCCAAGAAATGGACTGGAACGTAACCACCAATTCTCAGTTCATCTCAGAAATGGTCCCAACCCTGAATGGGTCCATCCTCTGGATCAGTGTTGCTAGGCAAAGATGTTGTAGATGAACTCTCGGAAACGCTTTGCATACTGTTCAGGATGAACAGTAGAGATCTCAGCTCCAGCCTAAAAACATACAAAGTTATTTTAACTAATTAATAAAAAACTTTGTATAACCTAGGTCAATGGTTCAAAACAACCATACATAGATTACAATGAGCACAATTACTGGGATAGTTGATGTTACTAGTTAATCTGACATGGAGTTTCAAAAAGATATGTACTAATTATGACAACTCATTAAGGTTTTTTTTCACAAAAAAAGTGGCTTTCACTCTAAGACAGTGTTAAAAAAAACTGATAACTGATTATGATGCATATTTAAAGAACTTTTTTTTTTTACAGCACACGTAGTGCATTTCTGCATGTAACAGTTTACACTTCACACTCACTTTAAGTAAAGGCATGACCTGTACATTCCCTTTGAGCAGCTGATTGTTGTCACCTTAACTCATGTAGACCTGCACTTTTATGAGAACTAACTGAAGTGTGGTAGCCAGATGTTCACGTTTTACAGCAAAACTTTAAAAACCTGAATAAGCTTTTGATTTATCATGCTTTATTTTTGTCATCAGAATTTATCATCTGAATCAGTCTGTTAGACTGTAAATCAAACACTACAACTCTTCTGATCGATAATTGTCTTCTAACATTTGTCTCTATGGGAGGGTTGTAATATTTTGCAAGCCCGCTTCAATCAAATGCTTCTTTGAGTTCATTATACATCTATCACCCTTTACTTTATCAGGACTAATGCTACTGATATTCATCTCTTTTGCTAGGGTGTCCTGGTCAAGATAACAGCACGAAAAGTTTTCAATGTAATCTTTGCTCCTCGTCCGTGAACTCTTACCCCGTGTTTGACGGTCTTTGCTGCGTGTGCTGCTTTCTTCCTGGTGTCATACTGTGTCAGAATGTCAATTAGCCCCATGAAGTACACTTCTCTCTGTGGGGCTCCTAGACAGGGAAGGAATAAAACAGGAAACAAAGGGTTACCACATAATCCCTCCATGCATTTTATTTTCCCAGAACACAACTGTTTGGTGGTCGGTTCTGATAACTACCCCATCATCAGATACAAAAAACATTAAGAGCCAAAAAATACAGTTAACTGCCCAATAAGCACTCATGGCATGAAGTGATTTTTTTTTTTTTTTTTTTATGCAGGAGAAGCAGGAAAGTCACAGGATATGATACAGTGGCAGAGGCAGCTGGGCAGGAAAGAATGGAAGTGAAACAGCAAGACAGATGGGATCTTCTGTGAATGACAGAGAAAGAGAGGAACTCGTTTGGATCCGCTCTGCTCACTTTTGAATAGAAGTGACTGCATGACCAAGAGGCACCTTTCAGTTATTCTGTGCTATGGGGCAAACCTTCGATTAGAGCACTGTATTCCTGGGGGGTTTTGATTCCTATCCACTACAGCCTAAATGTTATATTAAGGGGTTCTTTAGGACCTTGTATATTTGAATCATAACTGTCACTCATACCCGATATTTTAAGACTCACCGACTGCACTCTGAATGGCGTACACGTCCACATAGGGGTCAAAGTCTCCTGGCCCAAAAGGCTTACAGGAGCTCATGTACCCGGCGATTCCTTCGGGTGAGGTTCCATAAGAACCCCCGGTAGGAGGGGCGGCGGGCACGCCATTCTCTGACTCCTCCTCCTCTTCTGATGACGATTCCTCTGACTCCTCCTCTTCCTCTCGCTCTGCCCTCCCCACATCATGGATCCCCAGCAGCAAGCTGTAGTCCATGATCTTCAAACGCACGAGGAACTGAACCACAAGATTGGAGACGTTTATTTATTTTCTGCCATATTCATTTTGGTGAATGAAACGTCCGTTCTGCTTGTGACGGACCACAGCAGATGGGCAATCTATGAGTTAAATTCTGATTCTTAGTTTTTCTATGGTGAGGTAATAAAAGCACTCTTATAAATAATAAATCTTATAAATAATAAATCTTTTTATAAATCTTTGGACTGCTCACCTCAACATCTCTGTTCAGCTTATCCATGAGCTTTTCCTTCTCTTCCTCACTAATGTAGACCTTCTGCATGCTGTTCCGAAAATCCACATCTTTAAACGTGGGAAGTTCTTTGCCCTGGAGGTAAATAATGGAGAAAAGGAGTAGATACTCCATTGATAAAATCATCAACTTTTATTCATGCAGAGCTAAACTTTGTTTTAAAAAATACGACTCCAACATAGAAAAATCTCTTCTCTTTTTTGTCCACACAGTAGACGGTGAAAGGGATTATTGTAATTTACCCTACTTTAAAAACGACAAAACAAAAAAAAAAAAAACTAGCATATTGAAAAGAAATTCTTGTGGTGCCACAGTAAAATACACTTTATTTATTGTTTCTGTTCAGTGTAAACGCTGAAAGTATTTTAACCCCTACCTTCTCTTTATCGCTTGCTTCTCGAGACACCAGAGACCCCTGAAAAGTGAGGACACATCCTTCTTTAAACTGGGAAAAACTACAGACAATTTTATTCATGACGTAAAGATTGAATATTCTTGCAATACTATGAATGTAGTGTGCAAAACAACACTGTTATGACATCCATATAACAGTTATCAGTTAACATGAGTAAATACCACACTAGCACTGCAACAGCTATGCGCTCAGTAAATCTTGTCTGCCCCCTAGTGTTTACTCTGAGGAAGGACAATACTCCATTGTAAAAACACACCAGTTATGAGCTCAACTTGAAAACAATGAAGACAGTGGGTCTTTTGCATCTCTAGCAGGTACCTTGAGGTCATATTTCCTGTGAACGTGAAGCTGGTGACTGAACATGTTCCTCATGACGATCAGGTATGTGTCTTCACCCTCCACAGTGACCCGGTACATTCCCAGGAACTGGGGAAGCAGTGTGCTGCCATGGCAGGTGACTATGTGCTGACAGACAGGTACAACATAACATGACCCCAGTTAAAGACAATACAACAGGCAGACTGTATCTGGAGACAACAAGACTGTAAAATGAACTGTGGTTAACAGCATTAAGACAATGTGTGGGTATGGTAACTGACAGTATATTCATACATTATATCAAATTGTATCTGTTAGTACTGATCCTAACTGTGTGTGATCATATTTAGATCTGATGTTAAGCTGTATCTGACCGTGTTGCTAAGCCATTATTAAATTAGGCACGTTTTCTGTCTGACTGCGTGTTCTGTGATATAACAACACTTTGAAAGGACATAACTAGGTCATAACTGGTGAGATGACTGGTATCAGACCATGTTTATTAAAAACCATTATCAGTTTATTTTTGGTTGCTAAGTCCTCTACCCTGTTGTATTACCCTCACAGTCGCATAACAGCACTTATGCTGTAGCACTTATTTATCAGGACTGTCTGCTGTCTCCTGTTTGCTTAGCTATGCACGTTTTGTGTGTATTTGTAACGTAAGTCCCTTTGGGATGAAGCATCTGCCAAATGAATACACGCAATGCATAAATGTTTTACCTGATGATATTCAGACAAGATGTTGTGCATGTCCTCTACTTCCTCACTGGAGATCTGCTTGACAATCAGTGTGCGGTCATATGAGGTAAACAGTAGCCCCTCCCCCTGATTCTCACTATCCTTCACGGGAGGACTGCGCGTCAAAGACACCTGACAGAAAAGAAACACAGAAATTAGATGAAAAAATCTATAAGATATGCAACAGCGGAGGGAGCAGAGAGAGAGTTAAAACTACATATCTGCTAACCACATCTCAGTCATTGATTTGGGAAAAGCTTCACAGCAATGGTGGTATTCCCAATGTCTGAAAGTAATTAATCAAATTATACACCTACAGAGACTAGAAGTTTAAAAGTTAATAGTACCAATTCTCTTGAGACACAACATTGCAAAACACAAAGTATGAACATGAAACTGTCACAAACTGTCATTTAATATTTCTCAAACCATCCCTTTTTCACCCAGCACAATGCCATTGTTTCCTGAACTAAAAGCTTAGGGTGGGTTTGGAAACAGGAATGTAGAAATTGACCAGACTCCATGGTACTGACAGTGTGCAAACATCCATGCAAATTTCAGTAGTCTTCTGGAAGTCTACATGGTGAATAGAAAGGCAGTCTCTAAAGAACACTAGGATGTGTTGGATAAAAAAACGACAGTTGAAACAGATACCTGTGCTCCTCCTTACATGCCTGGCACAAGGTCAAAACAAATACACATGCAAATTCTGCTAGAAACTAGCCACCATGTCAAACAATGTTCCACTAACACTGGTGCATCGCAGCCATAGTAAGCAAACAAAGCACTGAGTCAACATCTTAACTCTTGCCTCTTACCTAGGTTTTTTTTTCATGAGGATACACACCTGATAATCCTGATCCTCGATTCCAAAACGTTCACGAAGGTTACGGAACACCTGTGGACAGTACTCTTTGAACTTGAAATGACCTGGAAGATTCTCCCTGTGAGAAATCCATGTATGATTGTAAGAAATAGTATGTCAGATTCAGAAAGTGACAATATTTAAGTGACAAGATGTGATCTAATCAATACTAGCCTTGTCTAACTCTATTTTAAGGCTAATTTGAAGTGTGACTCACAGTGTGAAAAAAAATAGCCCTGAGTCTTTCTGATAGAACTTTCTGTCTTTTTCTACTCCTCATTCTGCCTGTGAGATGACTGTTGGATTTGATCTGTTGGGACAGAGACGGGGCTCCTGACAACTTTCTCAAGAATTTGCAGATTTCCAGTTAGCACAGTAAAGAATAAGAGTCTTCACCTGAGCTGTTACTGATATAGCTATTAACTTTAATGGGAGGAAATGTTATTCCAGTATGGAATTGGAATGATCATATTTTTGATACCAGTGCATTAAGATATTCAGCCTACACTTCAATGCTGCAATCCTGCAGTTTGGAGCAAAATTCCCCCAAAAAAGACCGGCTTGTGGGGTCTGAATACCAGACCAGATTAAAAGCTTGAGAAAAGCTCACTTTGTCCTTTTCAGCGCACCCACGTAAACAAGAAAAGGACCAAAACAGTAATAACACAAGCATGAATGTGTTTTCCTGGAAAAGAACCTGAACTTCTGGCTGGCATACACTGATATCTTCAAAACAGAGACAAACACACACACACACACACACACACGCGCACACACATACACAGAGCTCCCTATGCCCACATTCCTCTCGAAGGACATGTCATCATGAGTCTAATTGGACAGTATACACTCCGTCTCTCTCTCTCTCTCTCTCACACACACACACACATTCTCTCCCTCTCTCACTCTAACACACACACACACACACACACATGCACAAAGAGCCATTCTGCATTTGTCTACATTAGTCTAAGCTTATACAACTTGTGTTTGCCTGATTTTAACTCCTAGGACAGAAACAGTTGCCTGAAGAGTTATCTCCTGTATTTTCAGTAGCCTCCTACAACCATCAATCCTACAACCATATGTTTGATCAATACATCATATCCTACTGACAACCTCTCATGGATGTTTACTGTTCACCACAAAATTTGTCTATGGAGAAACACAGAAAATTAGTAAATGAGTTTCTTACGAGGATGAAAATATACTATTAGTATGTTTGGGTGAAACAAGACAATTACCCAACTTCACACCTATCACATTTACTTACACTCAGCTGAACATCTTATGTTAAACATTTAAGGCTGATCTAAAATAACTCATTCTACTCTTAAAGCTACAGGAACAGTGAACACTGTGATGAATTGACAGCCGACAGTGTGTTCACAGTTACTTCTGATTTGCAGTTAGTTGTTCTCACATCCAAACTCATTTTCACTAATGTTCTCTGTGTGATATTACCAGTGCACTGACCCAACAACCATCAAATGCTCTTAAGTTTGCGAGCATGGCCTGAGGGCCAGATAAGCTGCCACTCTACATGCTGTCGCTACTGTAAATAAAGAAGTCCATTTACAGTAGTACATGCTTAAGATACCTGACACTGAACTCTAAGCACCAGAGATTTTGATGCTATACTGTGCTGTGCTCAGTGAGAGAGACTGAGTTTGCAAAGTAGTACTTGTTATAGAGATGATTGTTGACTTTGATCTTGGTGTTCGCCTTAAAGTCGTCAGGAAGCAGCATTACAGGCATAGGGACTTGTGACAGGTCATTTATCTGAAAAAGGGGTAGACGCACTATTAACATAGCAAACAGAGGGATGAACACATATATACAAACACATTCAGTTGCACACAGGCACACGCGCGCGCGCGTGCACACACATACACACACCACACACACTTTTAGACGGATTTTCTTTTGGCGAGGTACAAAAGTGACAAAGGAAGCTAAAAATACAGTCGTTATTACTATCGTAAAGTAATCATTTCACAGCGAAAATTGCTACAGACATTACCTATTTATACACGTACATACACATACATACATGTACATATATAAAAACACCATAGCGATTGCGTACCGTATGATTGATTCCCCACATGAAGACGCTCAGAACTGGATCACTAGGTCTTAAAACCTCCACCTTCTGCTGCACAAAATGTCTTTTCTTGCTCTTCGTTCGAGCAAGTTTGACAACAGGGTTTGAGGCACTAGTCTTACTGGGGGAAGCCATAATAGCTGTAAATCTTTATAGCTTCAAAACCTTGTAGCTAACATTGAGAAGTTATGTTGCAGAACTTTGCTCACTGTTCCTCAGCCGTTAAACTCGGTGATAGTAACTTCAGGTTTGACGTCAGATAATCTCTACTCTTTATCTCCTATAACTGAGTTAGCCGACCTCAGTTCCTTTCCGACGAGTACACACACACACACCACCTATTCAAACTGTCAACGACACATAATTTGAGTATCCTCAGCATACCACGCGTCACATGCGCAATGGACAGGTGAACGCTGGCTGTGTCAGGAGAGCGTGTTTCTCCAAATGCAGCTTCTGATGTCTTCGTGAAGTCGTTAGGATAAATTTGAAATTCTGTCGTAGCATTTTACTGGTCATTTTCTCCGAAAATCCCTAGCCAAATGCAGTGTTTGAGCGCGAAAACATTTTCATCGCCGCCACACCAATGAATATGAATTGGGTCTCTGTTTGTTAAGCATCGGACAGGCACACAAAAAGAAACAAGTTAACGGGTCAGTTGATCCGCATGTGACATACCCCCATCTCTCTCTCACTCACTCTCTCTCTCTCTCTCTCTCTCTCTCTGCCCCCCTCCCCGATGATGAATAGCCTAAAATGCAGTATCTTTGTAGACTTCAGGCAGCATAAGATCTCTCTCTCTCTCTCTCTCTCTCTCATAATACCAGTTTGGGTTCAATGTATTGAAATGCACGAGCTTAAGGCTGACTTTGTTCCATGTTTCTCACAAAACCAGGTCATATGAAAGTGATTTTCAGATTACTAGCTTTACACACAGGCTCTGCCCTAAACAACTAAAACAGTTTCGCCGTTTCTCCATTCCCAAACCACCAGTTACTACCATCAGTTTTTTCCCCTCCATATCGTGGTGTTCAAAAAATTTATATAGACTCCTGCAACATTTTTAAGCGACATGGACATTATGAACGTTTCATGAACACCAACGTAATGATGATGTCATCATCAGACGTATTTTTATTTGTATTCATTATAAAACCACAAAGTGCGACATAACATATTTTACAGTGACAAGAAACATTTATTGTTGTAATGGTAAAACTGTGGATTGTTCATAAAATTAGCCAGTCACACTTAATATTTTACAGCTCCGATTACATGAAATTCATCCATGAAGCAACAATTCCACAGTCCAAACGAGATAAATAACATAGTAGATGATATAAAAATACAAAGCTTATTAAATAATTATTTAGATTTAACTTAAGCATTTTATACAAAGTTTAAGTATAAAATGTTTCTTTAACCTTTCGTCAAAGAAACATCTTGTACTGCATACACATATAAATATGTATTTTGGAATGTGCATGTTTTGCATGGTTTGTGTGCATGTTCTATGTTGTGCAATGAAATTTTCGTGCACTTTGTCACACATTTCTCCACAGTCTAAAGCAAAGCTGATTGTTGTGCTGTATTGTCGTTTGACCTTAGAGGCCATGTATAGAAAATTACGTTTATGACATTCACAGACTTCCACAAAAAAATCCAGATAGGTGTCTTGAGTTTACCCTGCCCTTGTCTAAATTTATCTTGAGTAAGCTTTTGTGGAGAATGGAAGGAACATCCTATTGGACAGCATTTGTCTTTGTTCGGACACTAGAGGTCAGTGTAGGACGTGATGTTTCCATGGCCAAATACTGGCCAGAGCGAAGAAGCTGTCTACCCATGTCTATCCATGCTTTTTCCATGTATCCCTTGCTCTCATTATTTTGGCCCGTATTTAATGGGCAGCTGTCTCTGAAATTCAGAGGGCTGTAGCGGATTCTCTTCGTGTGTTGTCACAGATAATATTTCCGTCTTCTCCTGTACGCGATGGAATCTTCACGCCGTTCTCGTCCACACACCAACAGCGGCCACGCTGCATTCCCCTGGATGACCAACACTGTGACCAGGGAAAGAAAAAAAAGATAAGACATTCTTATTAGATTACTGTTTCCACACGTAAGGTTTCCTCTTTTTCTGCATGTAATTGGAAATGGCTGTATTGATCTGAGCACCAACCTGCTTTCTCCTGAAGAAACCCCTTTTGTCACAGTTGGGGATGTAGATGTCTTGGTTAGACTCAAAGTGTGTAAGCTCGAGACCCTTTAGCAATGTGGTCAGTTGTTTACGGCAGGGACCCTAGAAAGAACAGAGAAGGTCTGTGATATTTGCTTTAGGCTTTGGGATCATAATCATGCACAGAGTTTTTATAAAGCTTTAGAACAGGTACCACAGACATAGACTAAAACAATGTTCACTAGTCCAGCGTTTCCTCGTTTAAGCCCAATAACATTTTACCTTTAAGTTTCTAAGATGGTTTTAATATTCATGAATGCTTAAGGCAAGCATACTGGTAAAACAGTAATTATAAGATTCTATAAATAGTTCTAGTACACAAGTAATTAGTGAAAAATGTGTTGACTGTTTTATTATAGCATTGCCCTTAGAGACTCAGTATAGTCTTAGAGCATTACCTTTTCAGAGCTCTCAGGGGGTAATGGCAGGGATTCTGAAAAGACATAAATTTTATTTGTTGTTAACAGTTAAAACAGTGTCTTTTGCTATCAGTCATCAAGAACTTAATGCGAGCCAGACATTTTTTTGATGTTACAAATTACTGTCATTAAAACCAGATATCTGCAACTTCTTTTTCTATTCTTTTTTTTTTTCATTTCCCAGATTCCTTAGACAGCCACAGTATAATACCACACAGACAGACAGTGATGTAGAATCATAAAAAAGGGTGGGTCTCATTCTCTTTCCTCCAGTCTGAGAAATAACAGATGCACAGTCACAGGCTGTGGATTTTGACTGCAAGCTTTGTATAATACCCACTAAAAAAAGAAAAATTCCCATTAAAAATAAAAATGCCTATTAAATATGAGTTTAAACTGTCTGAAGGGTAGCGCAGCAGTGACATGTTATATCAGTTAATGGCTGTATTTTAATGTTAATGCACTTGATATCACTCAAGACTGAGTGTTGCCACTGTTGTGGTGTGTACTTGACACACCATTTAGTTAAAAAAAAGTCCTCATCCCTTATGTAATACAGTGTGCATCATACTAATTTGTGTGAAATCTGCATTATATCCTGTGTTTTACCTGTAAAGACATGTAAAAGACATGTCTTTTTCATGACTGTACAGGAGAAATCCCATGTTTTATTCCTTCAGCGTTTCCTCCGGCACACTGCCTGATTTGGCCAATCATCGTTTGCAAGCCAATTTACATATTTCTGTTGACTCAGTGCTCAAAAAATTCAGCTCAGAGCTGTTCAAAACCTAGTCTCTGGTTGGAGGCCAAGAGAGCAGTCAAGCACTCATTGAAGCATCCTTCATCTGTCTTTACTGCGTGAAGCCTTTCCATTCAGCCCAATCATTATGCTTTCCAGGCAGGTCTGGAGCCAAATTGGATTATACACAGAAAAGTTGTAGATTACCCTGGATTAGGATTATACATCAAGTGGTTAAATATTGAATTCTGCTGATAAAATAAACAAATAGGGTGAGGGACATAGTATTTTTTTTATCCCCAGCTGTTTTGGATTTTGGTTATGCCGAAGATGATATTTAATTTTAGTTGATTATGTCTGTGAAGTCCTGCCTGAGCCTTAAGGTTAAATTTAAGATCACCCTAAATTGAGACTTTTAAACTGGTTAAGAGGATTGGATTAGAATGACAGATTATGAACTAGAGTACTGTGATTAACTCATCTGCTGTGGGAAAAGATCATTAGTGCCAGGGTTCTTACCTGTGGGTGGAGGGGTGTGGACATTGGTTGCCTTGGGATTCGCGCACACTCCTCTGCCTTGGAGCAGTGCTTGTAGGGGACTTGGCTCTCCTGACGGAGGGATGCAGCGAAGCCCCTTTGCACAATTCAGAGTGTAAACCCCACATGGTTCTCCTAATGCCAGCACAGAGGTGCTCTCTTCGCTGGAGCGTGGCAAAGTTCTGTAATTCTTCTTGTCGGTCCCTGGGGACTTGTTACAGGTGAGACAGCCTTTCTGAGGGCTGAGATGAGACATCTGGGACAAGGAGCCAGGCAGGCTGAGCTGGATGACGACCAAAAGAGCCAGCACGTCTGGGAAAAAAGGCATCTCTGTTACCCTAAGAGAACAAGAAAAATAGCAACGCTTGTGCCTTGTTTCAAAGGATTGTTAATTATACGTTGTCCTCCTCTCAACTTTTTTTTTTTCTTCTCTCCCCTCAATTCGTTCTTCCAACACATTCAATAAATGGAAATCTGGAACAGAAATTTCCTGGAGCTGCAAAGCTGAGAGTGATGAAAAAGCAGACAGTTGCCTAAAACACCAACAGCACTGCTTTTAAAGACCTGAAAGGTGGAGGGGGGGAGGGGGATGAAGGGAGGAAGGGAAAAGAGAGAGAGAGAGAGAGCATGAGAGAGAGAGAGGGTGGAGTTCCTTAAACTACAATGACACCTCTCCCACATTCCTCACACGCACTGGAATAAATTTATTGATAAATATGTATGCTGTATTCAGATAAATATTAATTTGTCTTTGACCACTGACTAAACACATACAGTAGTCTATTACATTGCTTATGTGTGTTTATCACACAGTTTTATTTTGGATAAGGTATAATAGAGGAAGGTCTAGACTGCATACAGTTTTCTATATTGAAAAATCCCCAACAAAAATAAACAAGAGAGGATAAACGACAAATCAACATGACAAAATATGAAAATAATCTTTAAGGGTCTCTAATAGTGGAAATTAATTTCAAGCTGAAATGGAAGCACAGTACTCTGATACTTCTACTCTGATATCTGAAACAGTAGGGTTTGGGTATATAAATGTATTGAAGGGTTGAAATCTGTGATACTGTAAACTGTAAAAGTCAAACAGTTCCTGTGTTCATAGCCCACTGGCACAGAGCCCCATTTCTCTGTTAAGAAAACATCTAAAAATGTAGCTGCCACATATGAAGCACCAGCTAAAAAAGGAAAAGTAACATCAGATTCAGTTTATGTCTTTCCATCTGCATATTTCTCATTTATGGAATGCAGCATTTAATACTGAGAGGCCCTTCGTACACTGCAATCTGAATGAGTTATTGTGTAATAGTATGCTATTCTTTGCTTTAAATTGTGCTGCAGCCCACTCTGTGACGCAAGGCATGCGTGCGTCAGCTAGACTGGTATGTACAGTCACTCATTAGAACTTTCTGACACCAACCTGAGACGTCCTGGGAACAGGTTCATCAATGGCTGTTTGTATTTGAAGTTGTCAAAACAGATCACCCTTCATTAGAATCTGTAGCATTCCATTTCGAGGACAAAAAAAAAAAAAGAAAAGAAAAGGTTTTTACATGTTACAACACGTTTTCCATTTTCTGATACAGGGAAGAAGTAAGAAGAAGGCTTTGTTAATTTTAATGACACATAGTGTGTAAGAGAGCGAAAGAGCATGAATTGTTACACCTACAGTTTCTGATAATGCAATTCAGCGTCATACATCACCTTTGGGTGTGACTTAGTATGACACATGAAATGATGTCATGAAAAAAATCAAGCAGTTATGTATTTGTGACAATTTCAAAAAGCATGAATAAACGTTTATTTATTTTATATGGTTTTCAGTTATTTTTTACTACAAATAAATAAATAAATAAATAAAAGGGCAAAAAATGTGGTGAAACATTGGTGTGGACATGTAGACATGCAGAACTGAAATGTTTCAGCATGGTTTAACATCTACAGAGATTTTTACTTTCCAAACAGGATATTCCTCAACATGATTCTCCCCAGAAAAAAATTCCTCTCCACGTTTATATTGGTAGAGGATAGTGGAAGCAAAAAAAAAAAAGGGAAGAAAAAATGGAATCGAAACGAAAACACTCACTCTCGCTCTCTCATCAGCACAACAGATTGGAACATTTTCCGTAGTGATCCTCACACGGCCCATTCATTATGTTCCACTCTCCCTGTCTTCCTCCTGCCTCCCCACTTCCTCTCTCCACTGGCACACCCCGTCTACATGTCTGTCCCCAAACATACTTTTGTCAAAGCTCATTAGCCTTCATCAGAAACGAATCAATTACTCCAATACGACAGGAAATTGTATGAAACCATATTGTGTGTGTGTGTGTGTGTGTGTGTGGTTGCGTATGTGTGCGTTTTTTACACGAATATGTAAATATATTGTAAATATGTAAATATGCCTGTGTAATAATTTAACATGAATCTGTCATATTACATGATATTATAAATGAATGTTGTCAGTAATTGTATAATAAATCTGATTTGAAAGAGAGCACTCCCCATTGTAACAGCACTTTTAATGTAACAGCCTCCTGTATAATCTTGGCTGGCATAGAGCCACTAAACAATAAAGGAAATGGTTTAAAAAGAATAAAGAATAAGAAGATAGTAATCTGTTTTCATGTGGATAGTAAAGAGAGATTCAAAGATTTGCCATATATACATTGCTCTGAAAAGTCTACACAGTACAGTGTAGGCACATATAGAACAACCACTACTGTATGAAGAGACATTTTTCCACTCCGCCTTTTTTTTTTTTTTTTTGGTGCTTTTCTGTTGGGACTAAAAAGCACCTCTGTAGCCCACACGCTTACAAAATCCCCTAAGATATCTGGAGCATTGCTGCCCATTGTAAGGAAGAGAACATCATCCAGGGATGGTCACACCCAACCGATGATTAACTGCAGGCTGTAGATTTGGAACTACATATTGGCTAAATTTAGCTTTCATACTCACATATAAATAGTCCAAAGACCAAACCGTGTTATTTTTGGATGCCCCTTTTTAATTAATAAATGATCTGCCACATGGTTCAAAAGCATTCCTTGAAAAAGTATGTGGCATGTAACATGATTTTCCAGTTATTCATGTTGAGTTTTCTTTTTCAATAGTCATAAAGACAGCAGACTTGTAAAAAGCATCCAAGTTCTTGGAAGTCTGCAGATTCGTGGTTGTAAATTTTGCATTTGGAGAGGTTTGGTGTCTACATGTTCACTTCCTAAAAGGATGTAGCAGGGCGCAGTTTCAAGGAGAACTGCCCTTAGGGAGTGACTGTAGTATCTGCCGTGCCGGTGGATATGGTGGAAGTGATGAATATCGGAACACCCACATGGCACTTACATACGAACACACAAGAATCCAAACAAAAAATCGCACTGTCTTCTGTGTTGAAACGTATAAAGTGCATAATCCATCGCATTGTTCTTTTCCTGCTCACTTCTTTTTCTAGTCATGCATGAATCATAATAACTCACACCCTCTCCATTAGAGGCTTGATACTTCCTTTTTGTGAAAGGGAGGGCAAGACATAATTCTCTGGTATTTCATGAGGACCCCAGTTTTCTTTATAGGGGTATAGGGATATGGGCAAAATTGCTCCAAGGCTTTTAGATCTTACACATTCTTTGTGTAAACTCTTGGCATGAGCTCCTATCATTAAATCTCTGTTGAATTCCAGGTTTAGAGACTGATACATTAAGGTTAGAAAAATCTTTTTTTTTCTCTCTCTCTCTCTTTTTTTCTTCTTCTTTTGAATGAATCCACAGTCCAAATGGTCTCTTCAAAGATGACTAATTGAGCATTTTTGGGACCATCTAATGGCTTTGGGGAATTACTCACTGGCTATCATCAACGTTTAGTCAGACAACTGTCAGTAAAACCTGAAGACATGGTGTGTATATCTATGCAGGCATTTACAGTTGTTTTCATTTAATTCCTGTCTGATGAGGTTTTCCATCCCTCGACTGAGCGAATGAGGGCTCTGTCATTCCCTGTCCTGCTGTTCTCTGTTCTCACTAAAACTTAACTATGACCTAGAGCGGCTTCTGGTTGAGAAACTGCCTTCCAGTGCAGAAGTAAGCCCTACAGCTGCGTTTTGTGGATTTAATTCACAGCTGGGCCAAATTTGCTATCTATGGTCAAATGTCCCAGGGAAAGGAGTCAGCTACTTACTGTTAAGTAGAGCTGCATAGCAGAGTCAAGCAAAACATTGCTTGACGAAGGTGGTGAGTTCTTAGAGCACAAAAATGCAGTGTTTGGCAGTGCATTCATCACTGGAGGTAAATGTTAGCCCTCTATCTCCAGGGTTTGAAACATTGTAATAAGATATGGAAGATTTCAACCATTTTGGGGAATTGGCTCCAGTTAAATCTTGAACATAATTTTTGGAAGGGAAAAA
Source organism: Chanos chanos (assembly GCF_902362185.1). NCBI lineage: Eukaryota > Metazoa > Chordata > Actinopteri > Gonorynchiformes > Chanidae > Chanos > Chanos chanos. The sequence goes on from NC_044500.1 coordinate 29,325,360, forward strand.
AAAAGGTCAGCGTCTCCTCCTAACATGCCCCTTTCAAACACTAAGTCTGTGACTCTACCCTCTCCAGCCCTGCCTTTTCCCTGTGCACTGAAACACACCCTTTAATCAATAGATTTACAGTCACACAAAAGGGAGAATGATGAATGTATAGTATGACACACACACACACAACTTTTCGGATAGACATAAACTTTCTTATACATGGAGGAGTTTTCTAGTGAAGTCAGAGATGACAGCTTAATGGGTCCTGTTTTTTCAAGTACTGTGCTCTTGATCTGTCAGTGCCCTGATTACGCCTACGCAATGATGTCATAATTAATCGCCCAGAGTCGGAAAATGGGGCTATATCACAGGTGCTTGTGAGCAAACTGAGGGGAAAAATGAACATGGACATTTTTTCCTCCAAACAAGTCAATGTTTAAACTTTTCTCTCATTACCATGGGAAAATGTTACCAGAGAGGTATCTTTCTCATTGTTTTTGCCTTTAGCTATTCCCTACACAAAAAAGATAAACCTGTTACGAGTAGTGAGTGTTATTTGTTTGACATCTGGTTTCCAGGTCATCAGATAGTGTTTAGATAAGAAAAACTGTGATGTCACTCGCCATCAATGTGTCAACATGATAATGTTTGGTTACAGAACACTCTTCTAATCAAAATAAACTGCTTATAGGGGTAATTCTTTTCTGTCTCTTTGTGGTAATCCTTGTTGGCATAGGAGTAAGAAGAATGACAATGAAAGGTCTAGTTAACCACAAATGTAGTCTTGAGTGGCTAAGATTTTCACACTCACTCAACCTTACTGCTTTTGGTTGTTTTTGTTGTTCTTGAGTTTTTTTTGCTGCTACCTTTGGAATTAGGAAATCAATCGTTTGACAAAAATAGATCCTGTGTGCTCTGCCAGCCTTGTGCTATGAACTCCTCTTCCCCTTCCCCTTGCCCCCATCATCCCCAGTGTCTTATGAAAGCATAAACGAGAACTAGGGCAAAAGTGTAACCTGCATGAATAGATACCAACAACCAACATGACCCTAAAATTTGTACAAAATCCCTCATGCATTCAGCAGATAAAGATCAGCTCCTGTTAACCCCTTCACTGGTTATGTATATCTCTCTGTGATAGCCTCAGAAATTGATGCACAGGCTTTCTTTCTGCAGATTTGTCAAACCTTGAACCTGTACGGAATCAGTGTTGTGTAGATCAGATGATTGGTTTAGGAGAAGAGGATTACTGTACATTTGTATTGTCGTGGATTTGTATGAATACACCAGTTCACTACCATGGAAGAAAAGACGGGTGGGGGAGATATCTAGGGTAAGAAAAGATATCAGCCAACTAATAGCAGCATATGAGGGGAATCGAGGCATAGCCCAAACAACCTCTGAGGAACAAGTCCTGGCTGACAAAGAGGAGCCTTCAAGCTGCAGTAGAAGATGTCAAAGACTCAAAGCATTACACCACCACCTCAGCCAACAGTACCAACAAAACATGTGTCTCAGACACCAACCCAGTCACCTATACCAACAATTCAAGCAAGGCACGAGGATGAGCCATAACCAGAAGTTAAGGAAACCACCCAAGTTCTGAAAGGACCTCTGGACCAAGAGGAGGAGCCACAATGCATGAACCCCTTGGATTTAAGATCTCAAGAAGAACAGAGCAAGAGGAAATATCAATAACATCTGCTGACACTGAAAGAAAGAAAGATCAGCAAGATGGCAAACCAGACAACAGCTGTAACAGACCGAAGACAGGCCTACAAGATAAAACATCTACCAGCAGTGCACGAAAGACTAGCTGCCAGAGCTCCTACAACGTTCACATAAGATTCCATTTTGGCTCATAGAAGGAAAGACCTGTCTGCTCAGGAAATACAAAGAGAAGGTTACAACCCCCAGTAACTGTTCAACCATAGCTGACAGCATCACTGGGCACCAACTGTGGAAGAACCTCCTCGCCATGAACAGAAAGAAGCAAGATGCCAACACTGAATACTTGAAGAGGCACAACAACGTTGCAGCACTGGTCCCAGTACATCAAAAGCCATGGCAGCGTAAGCCTAAACCCGTGACAGTGGGTGACAGGGTAAAAATCCTATGGGACATGAAAACATCATGGTGATTGGTGAGGAAACTAGAAGAGCAATGATCATCAGCATTGTAATTCCAGATGACAGGAATGTTCCAACCAAGGAGAAGGACAAAAATCAACAAATACCAGGACCTGCGAGTTGAAGCACAATAGATCTGGAATGTGAAGGCCCAAGTCATCCCAGTAGTCATCAGAACCCTGGGCAGCCATAGCACCAAACCGAACACCTAGGATGCCTACGAAGATGGATGAACACAAAGCAGCAGGCCTCGTCGAAGCGACACTGCTTGGAAGTGGATACATCCTTCACAAGATCCTGAATCTCCCGCAGGACTGGTAGGAACTCCAACATCCAGAAGTACAATAACTGATCTAACAAGGAATCGTGATGAAAGAACATAATAATAAAAAACAGAGATAACTCTTACAAATCCAAGAAAGACCCAGCAGCTTCACTATTTCCATCCTTATTTGTTTTTTGTTGGCAATAACAAAGTAAAAATGCACAAATTATTCTTTCAGTGAGTTAAAGAATTGCACTGTGTGTATTTGTGTTTTGATGCTGCTCACAAACACACAGAGAATAATATGCTTTGTATGTCAATCAGTTTGGTCATTTTTTTGAACAACAGTTCTAAAGTAGTTCCTTCATGCCAGAAAATAGCACCAGGCACTGAGATTCAAGCAGTCTGGTTACATAAGACAACCAGATGTAATCTGGCACAGTGGTTTCAGTAAACTTTACCAAACAAATTTTATGCTACCTGATTTCATGGCAGAACTTGTCATACTTTAACACTGGGCAAATATTACATTTTTTTTTTTTAAGATTTAAAAACTTGAGAGATTGGCAACAGCCTACGAGGGAATGATTTTTTTCCCCAAAAGGCGAATTAAGATGTTTAGAAGACAGACAGATGCAGACTTCCCAAAACATCACAGTCAAGAACAAGCCAAGAGTGCATGAGTAGACTCACGTACAGACATCTCTGTGTGTTATTGTAAGGGTATGAAATTTCAATGAACTTTTCTGTCCTTCTCAACTGGGCAATCAATATCGGACAATACAGGAATTGTACATTACTGGAATTTTAACACTTCATAAAAAAAAACCCAAAACAAACGAAACCACAATTAACCACAAGGAAGTTTGAGCAGGAAATAAAGTAATTGACTGATTTGAGATCAGACAGTTCTGTGTAAAAACAGTGAGTAAGGCTGGGTGGGCGTGAGACTGTCTGCGTCGTTGTGGTTGGATTTTCATGGCCTTTGGTTGATGTGAGTATGAACTGAAAGGGAGTAGTGAATCCAACCTTTGTTGGGGGTCTCCCTCTTTCAAAGGTGTGTGGTGTGTCATCAAATTGAATGTTGTAACTTGTACTCTCTCTCTCTTTCTTTCTCTTTCTCTTCTCTCTCTCATTTAAGATTTATGACAGAGCTGACAGCTGACTTTATCCGTTGCAAGGATTTGAGGGTGAATGTCTGACTCATAGAGGAAATACACAATCTTGGGTTTAGATTGGAGAGCTTAGGAGCAGCTGGATAGCTTTGAGCAAAGCTACCTGCATTCCAGCTCTAAGTTTCATCTCAGTTAACTTCCTCATGTGCGCCCCCATCCCACGTAACAATAACACACATACACAAACACATACAAATCAGATCCAAACCAAACCAAACCACATAATTGAATTCCTTCCATTCCAAGAGTATCATCTTGATATACCACTGAGAGATGTGCACGGATTTATGGGAAAGCAGAACATGTAATTGCAGATGGAAATAATCAGTGTCAATTAGTAAATGATCTTTGGCATACAAATATATTGTCAACAATGCTGAGTGTTGAGAAATAGTGGGAAAAAACAGATGCGATTCCATTCACCAGGAAATGGTGTGAACTCATCTTTCATTGCAATCCTGGACTTTTTGAGTGAAAGTGATATAACGGTGTTTCCATGCATATAATTTCAGTCTTTTCCACCAAGGCAATATATTTCAGAATATGTATATCATCTTAAAATATGGATATCATCTTATGCAAAATTTGGTGGAGAAAAGAGTCAAAAAGAGTGTGTGCACCCCCACATATAACAATGTACATATCTTTGGGCTCTCATGTTGATGTGTGTTTATACGTATCTTGCAAGGTATCTGTGTGAATGAGTATGTCCATAGGGTGGACTACATTTAGTAACATAGGTTAAATTTTAGCATCTGGCACATGTAGATTGCCTTTGAGCTGCTTAAATAACTGCTGTGTATTAAGAAGTGGTGACAGCTGTCACATACCCTGAGGATGATACAGTTTGTGGAATACAGGCTGTGATGGGAATCCAACGTATTTGGCTCCGCCTCATTGGAAGAACTAAGTTCTACAGCTCAGGACTTCTCCTCATTGTTGCCTTGAATTGTAGCAATAGTAATGGAACTTTTAAGTGCAATATCAACTACCGCAAAATGCTACATAATATACCTTAAGACAGATAAAAAACAATAATATACCTTAAGACAGATATAATATAATAATATACCTTAAGACAGAGCTATTCAATTAGTCCAGAGTGGAGGCAAGACTATAAAAACATTACCAGTTGAGGGGACTTTTGATAAAGAAGCTAAAGAAAAAAAAAAAACCCATAACTTGTCCTTTCAATTTAGTTACCTTTAGTTACCTTTCATCAGAAAATATACAAGTGCAGTTGGGTTCCAAAATAATTTGGTATTTACAATCTCTCCAGTGTGTTTCATCCTCTCAGTCTGTTTTTGTGAATTAATGGATTTCACAGTCAGTCTTCTCATCTGCAAACAAAGAACATGCAAACAACTCATCTCCCATCTAGATCACTCATCTGTCAATCACATACGCCTGAATATATATCACTATATCAAAACACATATGTGCATAGTACTTTACCAAGATACAAGAGTGCATAGCATCGTATGTAGGTCTCTCTTGCAAGCCCATAACAGGGTGCTGTTGTTAGTCATAGTATAAAGTTGGCTCTCAGATTGTCTGACTTTGAGCAGCGGAAAGTTTGTTTCGATGTTAAGGTGGGTTGAAATGCTTCTGTAAGTTATATTCTTTTTCCCAGCTCTTATTGCACAGTAAACACATATGCCTTGTTCCAACAGGAACGAAAAGTACCCCTCTGGCCACTCATTGTTAATTGTCTGTTTTCTGTGTCTTTTGTCTTTTTTAACATAGAAAGCAATATGTGGCATATAAAACCAGGTAGTTAAGCGAGCTAATCTATATGCTGACAGAACATGCTGGAGATGAGAGAAAGTGATAGTCCATAGCAGCTTTTTTTTCATTAGTATTTTTATTAATGAATGAGCCTAATAAGTGCCTAACAAAAATCTGAAATGACTTTTCTTTTAATTAATCAGCAAGAACCAGTTAAAGCACCAGTAAAATTCTATTCCAGGGCCAAATGTGACACAGGGACCTCTACCTGAGCAGCCCGACATTAGGACAAGAGGCGACTGCTGTCTGTCCACCACTGTCAACAGAGTGAAGTTATGTGGCAGCCAGTTTGCACTGTTCTATCTCTGATCTCTGAATGAGATGCTTGCAGTTTAGATGCATTTGCTCTGGTGAGCAACGTGGCAAGGGTCCTTCTCTTGTAGGGTGTTGTGTAGCATCTCTTCCTACAGATGTGCCTACAGAGCTGTGATTGGTATAGATTGACTGTCACTCTCCTCCATGACTGTAGCAGCCCTGGGGAGAGCAGGGCTCTTCCAGGCACACACCACAGTATGTAGTGTGTAAATAAGTTAAGTACCCTCCTGTAATGTGTTGTTGTTTTAAAATTGTTCTCAGTAAAGTGATGTTTTTAACACTATAGGTTGTGTTTAACACACGTTAGAGTTTAATGAACTGCTTCAGAGAACAATATCCCTCCTCTGTCACTCTGTCTTGCTGAGTCACCATAGCAACCAGCGCTACAATATGCTGCTTGATAATACCATGAAGCCTGTTGCGCTGAAAGGATTTGCCAGCCGCATTTCACATGCATCACAAAATGTGAATGCTTGTCTTTACCTTCTGAGCTTTACTTGGCTTTAGTACATCGGGAGCTTAAAGGAGAGGGGCGGGGGGGGGGGGGGGGGGGGGTCACTTTAGAGATTGCGAAGTTTACTGCAAGATCACCTAAAACTCACAGCACATCTGGTCCCACTCTTGGGTTTTTTCCCCCCATTGCTTATTTATTCTCTAAATTTACTGGGGAGTACCTTATGCTCTTGGGTCTGACTGACCAGTTTTACCAGAAGACAGATTTTTGGAACTCCTCAGAAGCAGTACGGCACCTGCATGTAGCTTTAGAAGGACAGCAAGCATAAACACACACACTTATGACATAATGATATATTTCCTTTTTCAGTCTGTTAAGACTCAGGTTGAAGGTTTCTGTTAAGATGACATATTAATAGAACACAAGCTAAAACCAGTATGACTTTAAGCTTTATTGCTTTTAAAGTCTTTGAAACTACAACATAATCTCATAAGGGTCAAGCTCAGGGCTCCTAATCCTACAACAGGGGCTGGCTCATACAGTTCTCTGCCTTCAGGGCGTACAGCGTCTCTGTAATGAACCCACACTCTTAAATGAAGGCTAGAAAAATCCCATTGAAAATGATAATCGCAGACTGCTTGGCCTTCTGACACACAAGTTGCCGAGACAGCAGGTCAACAAAACAAGCCTCAGCCAAGCCTATACCTCTCAGCTGCGGTTACCATCACAGAGGAAAATTTAGGGATCTGTCGTCACGGTTGCCCGATGGTGCTGAGTGTTTCTGGGAAGGCCTGACATTGTAAGTCAAGTACCCTTCCATTACTTGGCCTAAGGAGGAGAGAAAGGTGTGGTTAGAAATGACTGTCCTGACATGACGGCCGAGTGCGGGCAGAAAGTGAAAAGCAAAATAAAACTGAAAATGTGGGATAACAACAAGGTTCTCTTTTAATGTAACTCTGAGACATCAGTCAAACAAAGGAGTGAAATGGCTAGACAGACAGAAAGAGACAGAGACAAAGAGAGTAAGACAGACAGACATAGGGAGAGAGAGAGAGAGAGAGAGAGAGAGAGAGAGAGAGAGAGAGTAATTGCTCCATAAGGAGTGGAAAAGAAAAAGTAGGTGCTGACAGGTCATCACATAAGAAAAATAACAATTAATCTTTCCTCACATTTTATTTATGATATGTGAAAGCTTTTCTCCTAGTCAGTCACTGGAACTGGGGTCAAATAAAGTACATGACCTCAAAAAGGAACACATGAACACATATACAGACCATGTATATTAATTTCTTCCTACTTCACTCCTTCATTTTCCCCTTTTGGAATATCTAGACCTCAAAAACTTTGTATGAATAGCAATAAATAAACATGTTAAGGGGAATATGTTAAACGGGTAATATAAAATAGCAGGAAAAAAGGATAATGAATCTTTGGCCAAAATAGGCCTATTTATACAGAATATTCCATGTTTGCTGTTAGGTTTTACATGAACAATTTTCCATGTATCTGACTGAACCGTCTCGGGTTCAAGAAAGTTCGTTTGTTGTTGAGGAGGTGATGTAATGCTTTTATGAAAAAAGACCATTTGGAAGCAGATACTTGATAGTAACTTAATGCTCTCTTAGCTGTCTATTGGGCATGAAGAGGAGTGGAATACATGGGTCATTCTCTTTAAGTAAACACAATTTGTTCCCCTTTCTACACGAAACTAATGAGAAACAGCCACTTAAACCACCTCCACAATCTTCTCCGACTGAGTAACTAAATCTGGTCACTGCCCTTTCGCAGTCAGAGTGACCATAAAACGTTAACATGTCTGGGTGACTATGTATGCAACGTATTATCATATTAGTGGAGTTACGCCACTAGAGAATCCCAGTAAAATGTGGTGTAACAGTCTTTGAAAAAGTCATTACTGTATATTCATATAGCAAACTTCTCATAACTAAGTAATAACAGAACCCACCGGTTTCTGTTGACTCAACAAAAGAGAAAGACAAGCTGCTTAATCAAAACATTTCATACAAAAAACTGCCTAGTGATTCTTTGCTGTCTGATGAATTTGACGAGCAAAGGCTATACATTAACAAACGGTGTTCATCACATTTAAAAAAAAACTGTTTTACCAGAACACCATTTGATTATTTATGCCAGAGAGAATATACCGACTGGAAAACCATAAACCACTCAGTTTGACTGTGGACTCCAGACACCAGTGGATGGTGAAAAAAACTTTTGAATCAGATTCGCTTTGTTTACACTTTTAATTAAAAGACATGACACCCACAACCTAAAATAAACATACCATTCCCTATGTGATTTTCAATAGTATCCATATCTGATAATATTCACAGTCTGTAACACCACAATACTTTATTTAGTTCCATTCATTTAACTGTTATTTTTTTCCTCCTGTCCTGAAAGAATTCCCTCACATTACATTTCTTAGCGAGCTCAAGTCTGTGCATGCAAGCGTTTGTGGTTTGCCCACCATAAAGGGGCCAATTTGGTCCTACAAAGAGGATTCATTGTTGTCTGTGCATGAGCCTGCGAAAAAAAAAAAAAGAAAGCTGAACATTGCATAGGAGGATTCACCTGTGTCATCTGGCCTATGATACAGTGTGTTTGTGAAGACCAAGTATATGTGCTTTTAGTGTTTTTCCTCCGCATTGAAAATGGAGGGGGAAGCAATTTTCATCAAAGTGTGTGTTTTAAAATATGCAATGGAGCTAAACTTACATTTTTACTCTCAAAGTCAACAAATTATGTAAACATGCACTTACAATAATTATATAATTACATAACCCCTCCTTCTCAGATAGGAATGGGACACCTACTGTAAGTATGTGTAATTAATCTCTGTTAGCAAGAGGTGGATGTGTTTTGGCTGAAGTATAATTTTCATCTGTTTATTAGTAACATTATCTTAATTATTTTTTCCAGCTCTCATAAAGTTGGATTTACAGTATCAGACATTTGCTCATAACAAAGGCTCCTTCAGTTTGTTTTGTACAAGTCGTTCCTTAGTGATTGCTGCATTTCCATACGTAATGTGGAATATGCTGGTAACTTTAGGGCAACACCCCATGATATAGATATTCAGGAATTGTGTATTTGTATAGACTGGATGACAATTATTAATGGCTTAGACTAGTACAAACATTTTTGGTCATGTATTACATCTAATGATTGGCTTAGTGTTCTTTTATCTTTTCACTCTGTGGTGTTTGCTTTACAGTTACCTTGAAATAGTGTTCAGGGTAACTGTTGCCTAAGTATAGAAGTTCCCACACAAAAAGAACAATTTACTTGCAGGAATGCAATGCTTTCATGCTTTTGAAGACTCTGAATGTATTTTCATTTGTCTTATGTAGGAAACATAAAATTGCTTTTGCACTGACGTGCGAGCATGTACTCTGCCTCACATATACATTTCTCCTTTTTAAAAATGCAACAATGTGTAGAAGGAGCATAAATGTGAACAGTTAATGCTACTGCACTCAGATTCATTCTTCTCTGAGCCCCAAGTCCCATATATGACTCTCAGTGTAACAGAGCATGGTGTCATAGGCCTATTGCACTACAGCTGAGTTCTCTGAATTACAGTGAAGAGCCATAATCCTTTCAGAATACCATGTATTCTTTTGCATTTATAAATTTTTCTCTTTTGAAACACTACACCTATCCGTAACCACATGATTCATAAGTCAGAACAAATGGATGGATCTTAAATGTAAAATGTATGGGGTTTTTCGTTGCCAGACTTGTAACTCTTGGAGCATCACATGGCAGTTCATCAAAGCAGTTTCCTCCGAGTCTCAGAAATGCACCATTGAGTGTCTATCAGAATGACACAGGTTGTCAAAGTGATCAAATCACTGTGGAATGTAATATACATAAAAATTCATATTTGTCAGCAGCCCAAGTTTTTATTCTTTTGGCTGCATGCTAGTTTTGCAAATTTTGCTACATAATAAATGTATTCAAGTGATACAAGTGATAAAAATAACTCAGCTGTGATATGTGCATGTGGTTTTATTTAAAGTATCAGACCTAAAGTTTTGTTTGCCCAAGAGACATTTTTTGTTTGTGTGAATTGTTCTGCTGGCTGTGTGTGCTGTTTTGAAAATTACTCCAAAATTTCCACAAAACTGATCAAAGCAAAAGACGAGAAAATTCCACATCAGAGAGTGGATACAAACATGCAGCAACAGGCTCTTAATTGATCTCCATCACTGTAATTTACAATTTATAACTTCACAATTGCACTCATTTGCAGGAATACATGTGTTTCTACTGAGTAAATTGTTTTTTGACATATGTATCAAGGACAGGCCATGTTACGATTATGTACAAATATTGACTGCACAGCCAAAAGAACTTTCTTGGGTCCAATTAACATGCATGAAGATCCACAAAAAATGAAAGGGGGCTAAGGATCCATCTGGCAAAGATGAAGCAATTCCAAACACAAACAAAGGGGCAACGCATAGGCCAACCAGTTGAAACAGGGGTGAGGCTAAGACATGAACCAGAGTGTCCATGACCTTGTCAATCAGGGTGGTCACCACAACATTGCTTGTGCACTAAGGGGAACCAAGAGAAGAACCAAGAGGAGAAAGATGGTACACAGGCAGGGGGAAAGACTGCATAGAGCAGCTACAGAGATGACAAAAGATCTTAAAAGAAGTAAAATAACCTGGTGTGCTCGCAAAGATAGAGAGGTAGATTAAGAAACTAAATAGGTGCTCAAATCAGGAGAGATTAGGGTTGCCACCCGTCCCTTATAATATGGGATCGTCCTGTATTGGAAAATAAAATGCTGCATGGAGGGATGTCTGACCTTAAACAGCACGCTGCAGGTGCTACCCATGTCCAAGCAGAGCAGACTACACAGAGTGGAATTGCTCGATTCCTTATATCTCAGCTTTCCCCCAAGGCAGTCCCTTATTTCTCCATGTAAAAGGTGGAAACCCTAGGAGAGATAGAGAAAAAAATCATGACAGTCATGATAACAGTTATCTGGAGCAGGGAAACTATTTCAGAAAAGAGGAAATAAGGTCAAAGAAACAGCAAGCCAAAAGCTAACAGGCATCTAAAAGAGACTGGAAACTTGTGAGCATGAGCATAACTATATCCATGGGGTGAACATGACTTTGCCAAGCAAGACATGTTCCTGGATCAACATTCCCTTGTTGTTCCTGGAACAACGTTCCCATGAACCAGTCACTGGCTGCTGATGTAACTACTGAGTGCCTCCCACTCCTAAGCTATTTCAAAATTCCCTCCCAAATGCCCAGGTTTGTTTTCAGAGAGACTGTGACCTATTGTGTTAGCTCCCGGTTTCAGTTTTAAAAAATGAGCAAAATCCTTGATTTATCTTTTTTTTTTTTTTAACTGTGATATTGGGCTCTAAATAAACTTGAACTTGAACTTGAACTGGCACCTCTCTCTGTCAGTCATTCAAATTAGCACACCTAGTAGTTTATATATGTAGTTAAATAGCTGAGCTAGCTGGTGCAATGCCTATTTGTTATAGCTTGTTAGTTAGGCTAATGAGTTACCTTCTCAAAAGTCAGCCAAGAGTCTTGTTAGCTTTACATCGACACTGACAGGTTCACTACCTTTCGGACCTACACAAAGACCTGTGATGATCACATTTTCCCTCATATCTCAAATTAAAAATATGTGAGTAAGATGACAACCTGCTAATGAGAGCCATGAGATACTGGTTAGATCCGACTTCCTTATCCTTAAGCAGGACAAGGTCACCCTCCTCTAGGTTCAGACTACTGTCTTCCCATTTGTTGCAGGTCTGAAGTGTTGCAAGGTATTCGCATCTCCATTAGATACATAATGTTCTGGCAAGGTGCTGCGTAACATCTGCATCCTTAAAATGACTAGGACATGGTAGATGAGTGCAACTCTTTTAGGTGACAAGCATGGATGGTGTCAGTATGAAAAGGTGAATCCAGATCTGTAGAGATAGGGGTTAATGGTGTAGCACTGACAATAGCTGTTATTACTGGCACTGACACAGACAACACCTTGTGTGTAACATGAGAGGGTCTAATCTGGAGCAGCACTGGGTCAAAGATGCGCCTGGAAACACCTTTCCTTATGGGACACCTAAGGTGGGTTGAAGATCCAAGAACAACCTTCCTCTCCCAAGTGTTTCTTGATACTAGGTGTGCTGGGATTAGTCAGCAGGAACTCCAGCTTTTTGTGCATACTAGTGAAAATTATTCCACAATCTGATCTAATTTGCTTGGCAGGTCCACACAGGGCAAATAATCTTCTCAAGGCATTAATAAAGCTTGGTGCATCCCTAGATTCTATCAGTCTGATGTGGCACTCATGCAGGTGCTTATGAAAGTGAAAAGAGAGAGAGAGAATCATTGGCTGGTAATGATGGTCCAGGGGCCAAAAAGATCTAGACCAATGTACATGAAATGTGGTTCTGAGCTCAGATGAGCAATGGGTTAAGTGATCATCTTCTGCTCAATAGCTCTTCCTAAAGTTTCCTGCCTGTCATACACCTTGTGAAAGATACTGCTGATACACCACAAGTTGTTTTAAGACATGGCTGCAGCCTGGAATAATCAGAGTGAGCTTTCCTTTGAAGTGTCATGTTGCATGCTTAACTTAACATCTGGTCCTCAAAAGGCCTTTGTCATCCAGGTATGGAGTCAGGACTGTTCCTTTGGACATCCCGTCCTCTACTGATACAAATGAACTCTGCCTGATATACTTCTCTTTGTACACATTTGTTAACCACTTCCTCTGTATGGACCAGTTCCTTCACTGTGTAAAGCAAGGAGCAATAGTGTCAGGATCTGCAATTTCTGTGCTGTTTGTTTGCCGCCTTATTGGACTGGACAATATGTAAGAGACAACGTGTGGGTCTCACAAGTTCTCTCCATGAAGAGAATCTGTAGAAGACGAGATCTGAAGTTGCAGTCATCTGGAGAGCACAATGGCATGAAAATGTACCTCTACTTCCATGTCTGGTTCAATGAGATCAAATTGCTCGTCCTGCAGAAATGACACTCCCTCAGGTTGTAAAAGGACCAGATCCTGTTGGCCAGGTGGTGCTGCTCAAAAGGGCTGCTGTCCAAACTGCCCCCACTGTTCTAAAACTACCCAATGGACACCTAGTACTCTGACACTATGGAGGACCTGACTCCTCACCTCTGTAGCAGCTTCCAGTAACTCTCGTTGGTTTTGTTTGACTGGCTGTATAGGCTGTGCAACATTCATCATTCACTCATTCATTCTTTCATTTTCTAAGCGGCTTATCCTGATTAAGGTTGCAGGGGTTGCTGGAGCCTATCCCAGCATTCATTGGGTGAAGGGCAGGGAAACAACCTGGACAGGTCGCCAGTCCATCGAATGATTGTGCAACATATACATCAAATAATAATAATAATAATAATAATACATTTTATTTGTAGAGCGCTTTTCATGATACTCAAAGTCGCTTGACAGGCATAAAATAATCAGTAAAAGAAACATAATCATAAGAAAAATAAGAGAAAAATAAGAAAACAATAAAATAAGAATTAAGTGTCAGAGGCATTTGACTTAAAAAGTTGTAAAATCAGTGCAATAAAAGGGTATAAAATGCAGTATAATCATAGATTAAAAGCAGTTCGAAAGAGGTGGGTTTTAAGGAGGGATTTGAATGCTGATAGTTCAGTGCAGTCTCGGATGTGTTGGGGGAGAGAGTTCCAGAGGGAGGGGGCAGCAGTGGAGAAGGCTCTATCGCCCCAGGTCCGGTGCTTGGTCCTGCATGGTACTGCCAGGAGGTTCGCATCAGACGAACGGAGACTTCGTGAAGGAGCATGGAGATGGAGCAGGTCGGAGAGATAGGAGGGGGCCTGGTTGTGGAGGGCTTTGAAGGCGAAAAGGAGAACTTTGAATTGGATCCGTTGAGGGACAGGAAGCCAGTGGAGTTTCTGAAGGACCGGGGTGATGTGATCACGGGAACGGGAGTGGGTGAGCAGGCGAGCAGCAGAGTTCTGGATGTATTGAAGTTTATTTAGGACTTTGGTTGATGAGCCATGAAGAATGCTGTTACAGTAGTCAATCCTGGATGTAATGAAAGCATGGATCAAAGTTTCTGCAGCAGAAAAGGAGAGTGATGAACGAAGACGTGCTATGTTCTTTAGGTGGAAGAAAGCAGTTCTGGTGATGTGGTTAACATGGTGTTCAAAAGAGAGGTTGCTGTCAAAAATGACTCCGAGGTTGCGGATGTGTGGGGAGGGAGACAATGTGGAGTTATTGATGGTGAGGCAGACATTGTGGGCATTTTTTGTGAGGGATTTGGGGCCGATGATGATCATATCAGATTTTTCCCAGTTTAGTTTGAGGAAATTGGCTTGCATCCAGGATTTAACCTCAGTGATACAGTTAGTTAGGGTAGAGTAAGTTGCAGTGGTGATGGATTTGGTGGAAATGTAGAGCTGGACATCATCAGCATAGCAATGGAAGTGGAGACTGTGCTGACGGATGATGTTGCCAAGGGGGAGCATGTAGAGGATGAAAAGGAGAGGACCAAGCACTGAACCCTGGGGGACACCTTGGGACAGAGGGGCTACGGAGGAGGTGCAGTTGTTAATATTGATGAACTGTTGTCTATTTGTGAGATATGACTTTAACCAGGAGAGGGCAGTGCCAGTGATGTTGATGTGGGATTCCAGGCGGGAAAGAAGGATTCTATGGTTGATGGTGTCAAAAGCGGCGGTGAGGTCGAGGAGGATGAGAATGCTGAGGTGGCCAGAGTCTGAGGAGAGGAGTAGGTCATTGGTGACTTTGAGCAGAGCCGATTCTGTGCTGTACTGTGAACGGAAACCAGACTGAAATGGTTCGAATAAGTCGTTTGAGCTGAGGTGGGCTTTGATTTGGGAGGCGACAACACGTTCCAGTATTTTTGAGAGAAAGGGGAGATTGGAGATGGGACGAAAATTGCACATGATGTCAGGGTTGAGTCCAGGTTTTTTGAGAATGGGGGTGACAGCAGCCAGTTTGAGCATTTGGGGGACTGAACCAGAACTGAGGGAGGCGTTTATGATCAATGTGATGAGTGAGGAGAGAACCGGGAGACAGTCCTTGATGAATTTGGGTGGGACGGGATCCAGAATGCAGTTGGAGTTTTTCATTCCCGCCATGATGTTAGCCAGTTCCATTGGGGAAATGGAGGAGAACTGAGACAGGGGCTGAGTGGTGAATCGGAGAGACGCACTTTGGGAACTGAGGAGGACAGGGGAGGTGGTCAGATTATTGTAAATGGTATCGATTTCAGTTTGGAAAAATGAAAGGAAGGAGTTACACTTATTGACGGTAAAGGTTTTGAGAGTGTTGTCAGTGGGCTTGAGAAGATTGTTTATCGTGGAGAAGAGAGCCTTGGGGTTGTTGGAGCCAGAGTGTATGAGGTCTGAGTAATAGGTGGACCAAGCCGTGGTGAGAGCTTCTTTGTATTTTTGGAGGTAGTCTGAATAACCCTGAAGATGCACTGTGAGGCCGGTTTTCTTGTAGAGTCTCTCGAGTTGGCGCTTGTGGGTTTTCATTTGGTGGAGTTCACGAGTGTACCAGGGAGCTGAGTGTGTGAATGAAACGGTTTTGGTTTTAACAGGAGCCATCTGATCAAGACAGGAGGAGAGTATGTCGTTGTAATAATTAACGAGATCAGAGGGATTATCAGACAGAAGGGGAGAGGAGATGGACAGTTTACTAGAAAGAAGAGCAGATAGAGCCGAGGGAGAGACAGATTTGAGGTTTCTGAAGGATATATTTCGTTTGTTTTTTGGAATGGGGATAGGGATGTCGATGTCCAAAATGACTGCCAGGTGGTCTGAGACATCAAGGTTGAGGCTAGAGAGGTGATGAATTGAGAGTCCAGTGGAGCAGACCAAATCCAAAATGTGACCATGGCTGTGAGTGGGGAAGTTGATATGTTGTGTGAAGTTGAAGCAATGTAATAGCTCCAGGAATTCTGTAGCGAATTTACAGTCAGTGTCATCTATGTGGACATTAAAGTCACCCAGGAGGAGAATAGAAGGTGAGATGGCACATAACTGGGTCAGAAACTCAGAGAAGTCAGACAGAAAGGAGGCATTTGGCTTGGGGGGACGGTAAATAACGGCAGTGACCAGAGGAGTGGGGCCTGAGAGTTTGCAGGCAATGTGTTCAAAAGAGCGAGCAACAGGAGTGGAAATGGTGGTTGTTCTGATGTCCTCCCGGAATACAGCAGCGACACCACCTCCCCGCCCATCAGTGCGGGGTTGGTCAATGTAAGTGAATCCTGTTGGTGTTGTTTGGTTTAGTGATAAATAGTCCAGGGGTTTGTGCCAGGTTTCAGTGAGACAGAGGAAATCCAGATTGTTGTCAATTATAAATTCATGCAGGATAAGGCTTTTTTTGTTGAGCGAACGAATGTTCAGCAAAACCATTTTCAGGTGGCGTTGCTTTGTAGTTGATTGTGAGGACCGGGGAAGGGGACGAAGATTGGCCAGATTCACATGTTGTTTGTTGTGATGACGTAATGCGGAAGTTGGTGCACGGCAGGACCATAGGGATGGAATGGAATACGGAGGTGAAGCGTGATATGTAAACATGCGGCCAGATCCTCTGTGTAGAGAATGGCCGCGGCGAAGTATTCCAGTCTTCCTGAGAACGTCCATACAATCCGGACGCAGGTGGTTGTTGAGGTTGTGAAGATCAGAGGTGGAGTAGAGTAATGGCATGGTCCAGCTGGAGAGCGCTAGCATAAACTGGCGATTAGCTTCAATCCAGGAGAAGGACATCCAGGAGAGGGGAAGCTCCGCAGTAAACACGGGAAATCCACAGCTTGTTAGTCGCAGGACAGCAGTAGTCCGGTGGGTAGGAGAAGTAGCGTGGAGGGGCTACCAGTTAGCTTTGCACTCCTACCCGGGAAATGGAGGTCAGCCGGTGCGATGGTGGCTAGCGGAGAAAAACGACTCGAGCCCGGCAAACGGACCACACCAGAACGGGAAGATCCTGGCAGGATAACCGGTTGGGCTCGTAGTAGCTAGCGATGTGGCAGACCAGGACCGCTCCGGTAGCAGGGCGACGAATTGCAAGCTGTGAGTCAGTCCCAAAGTCCTGGAGTTTGCAGTAGAGGGAACTTCATTGGCAGGTAAAATGATGAGTTAAACTGGAGATAGTAGTCCACATAAACTGATTAAAAGTGTTAGTCCAGGTAAGAGAGTAAACTCCGAAAAAATACAAGCGTCGATTTCATCGATGAAGTTATAAAACATTAAATCTCAGAGACGGAGCGGCAGCCAACATGCGCCAGCGTCCGCCATTGGCATTAGTATCCAATGTCATCAGTATTTTGAAATGGTTTACAGAACTGATCGCTTCACTGGAATCTGACACAGCTGACTCCACTCAATGATTCAGACAATGTCATGTTACTAAACTGAGAAACATTTCTTTAAGTTTCACACAAAATTTTCCCATGACATACAAAGGATACCCAGTGGACTTCTAACAATTCCTCTGTGAACCCCGCATTTCTTAGAGAGGTTAGTAAGGTCAACTTTGTTCCCTTTAGCCTTCTGATTGTAAATTTCTATGAGCCGCCCACTCTGACACCCACTCGCTAAACTCTGGCAATTTTCCTTTAACAGCAGCTCAAAGAGTCACAGTTATTACTGCTTTTTGGACAAAGGCTCATCAATAAGGACAGATCATTTGCTGCTGATGATATTATCTTATTTACAATGGTCTTTCTCATTTCACTTGCAATATGCTCCATTTAGTGCAGCTGTTGCTTGAGCACAAAGTGTAAATCTAACTCATTAAGCCTCTGTGGCTCAATGAGACTGTCATGGTCATGAAATGGATAATCGTTTTTGGTCAAATAATGAGCAGTTCTTAAACTGGCAACTCTTTCCTTCAATATTGTCTCTGAGATTATCTCAATCAACTGGACAGCGCTGTCATTTTACTTTTGCTCAAAGATTGAGCTATTTCATGGGCCTTAGAATGATCCCAGGAAGGGCTTCTTATCTTATTTCACATCACTGTCAGAAGACTTTCTCTGTAGCTCATTCCAGATGTCCTGATGGAAAATGGGATCCACTTCTCGGAAATCACCATCCCCTCTCCTTGACTATTCCAGTTTATTTGATTGGCCTGCAGATTTCACAACCTTGAAATAGAGGGGAATGTATTGCTCATATCAAATGTTGTCTCTAGTCTCTGTCTGTCTGTCTGTCTGTCTGTCTCTCTCTCTCTCTCTCTCAAACACACACACACATACACACACAGAGTTTGGTCACACACATACACTTCACTCCACACAACTCTTTCTCTCTTTCTAACACACATACACACTCACACACACACCTATTTAGCTATATTTCTCTCAATCACAATGCGCGCAAAACTCTGCACTTTGGTTTTATCTTGTGCTTTTCAAAAATTGTTCAAGTGCATAGTATATAAAACTGATACATGTGAGAATATCAAACAATTATCCAAGTTATATTCAGTTTTTATCATGTGCCTTTGAATAGAGTGCAATCCATCTTTGTACATTCAGTTAATAAAAATGTGTTCCACCAAAACCCTAAAAAATCTCTCAAGCTACATCACCTGTAGGACACTCTTTGGGACCCTGTGGGACATTTTTTGACATTTCAGACATAACTATCTGCTAATGTCAATTTTAGGTCTCACAGCCATTTCATGAGGCAGAGTTTTTTTTTTTCAAAGGCTCCTGTTCTTCAAGTGCACCACATAAAACTCCAAACAGGACTGATGGCAGTGTTGTGGAAGGGAATCTGGCATTGATGTAACTATGGCAATGTGTTCATCCAGGGCTCTTAAGATGGAACAGCTGCACTGCTCCACTCCTCCATCTTCTCTTCCATGTAGATGCTGATACAGGAAATTTCATCAAAGAGCTCTGCTTAGGAAGGTTCCTAACTGACTGAAATGACCCAAGAGTATCTAAGTGGCAGCCATGATAAGAGCTGGTCAGTAACATCCACCGTCACATAATTATGTAGCCCAGTCTAAGTGCAGTCGGATTCTCAGCACCGCGGTTGTCTTTTCCTAAGTCCTTATGAATTCTCCTTCACATCTTTCCTTGACCTCATGATGTTTTCCATGACAGTCAAGGAAAAGCGGTTAGGAACGCACATAGGACGTCATTTTTTTGACTATTCGACCGTAGCCCAGGACATATTTACATCGTTTAGAGAATGTTCAGGATACTGGAACACACCTTCTGGGCAACATCATAGTCCTCTTCTGTCAATTAAAAACGAGATCTGATTGAAAGACGAGATGTGAGAGGTCATGCCACCTCCAGCACTGAACAACTGAGGACAGGGAAAAATGGATGGTCCTGTTGGTATGCCGATGGCAGAGTCAGGATTTGGTGTAATCAGGGTGAATCCATGGACCCCTCTTCCCTAGTTTCAGCAGTACAAGGTGATGGGGGTGTAATTTTGTGGAGATATTTTCTTGTTATATTTGAACTCCCTTGATACCAAGTAAGCAACATTTCAATGTCTCAGCATACCTGAACTTTGTCACTGACCAGATGCATTGGCTCATGACACTTGACCATTCATCAAAGGGGCGTTTCCAGGAAAACAATGCCCCACATCCTAAATCACATATTGTCTTGAAATGGTCCTAAGAAAATAACAGTGAGTTCACATCACTTGAATCTCCTTCACAGTCACTAGGGCTCAACTCAGCATGGTATATTTTGATGATGAGATGTAACAAATTGTTCACAGCATGAATGAACCACCATTTTATCTGCAGTAACTGTGTCATTCCATTGCATCAACATGGACCAACATACCAGTGGAACATTTCCATCACCTTAGTAGAGCTTATGATCTGAAAAATTTTGTTCTGGAGGCAGATGATTCAACCTTGAACCAGATGGTTGTACCTAATAAACTGGACACTGAACATAGATGCATGCATGCTATACAAGAGTACAGTATTCCAGAATTGGATGTCTACTGAGACAGGCTAGGGGCAGGGCCACCGTTTCCCCATGGGCTGATAAGGCACAAGTGCAGATATGTGGGAAGCCAATCAGCTCATGCATATGAGGCAACCTCTCAAGACTACGTGGGGAGATGTGTGACTTGCTATTTGAGAGACAGAATGAATAGCTAACTTTATCAATAGGTCTGTCATTGGCCTGTGGTCACCTGTCTGTACTGTGCCACCCATCCCTGTTGTCCAGGAGAATCTTGGCAGCATTGCCTCTGGTTGTTATGCTGCCTTGAAAAAACAAGCCTCATAACAAAGAACAAAGGGGATACAAAGCAGAATACATTCTAGAAGAAGACACAAGAGACACCATCACCACTGCCAGTAAGGAACTAGTCATGAGTTTGGGGAAGCATAACAGAGAAGACTTCAATTAGAGGCAAAGTGTAAAGGATATTTACAAGCTGGCACATGCCCCTGTTGGCACATACCTGCTTTTTGGAGGGGAGTTGCCTACCTGGCAGGTGTCAAGAACGTGCTGGTCTTCCAGCACTCCTGTTGTCTTTGCTTATCTACAATATACCCTAGGTAACAGCACAGGTACTGGAGTGAAAAATGAACAACTCCATCAGGAGATGTCTCATTTTTCAACCAGCTTTTGGTCTATTGTGCTCAGCAGCACAGCTGGAGCTTCCTATAACTTCATTGGCAGAGGAGTTTCCAGTAACCAAATGCCAAGCCAAGATGCTGCAGGACAGCAAAGATGAGAAGACTTGTTGCTGTTCACAAGGGAACTGTGGTCTGTAAAGATCAGGCTGTACAGCCCTGAAGGAAGTAGTGGCAAGAATACAGTACACTGACATAGCTGGATCAAAAACCAGAAAAGGCTTTGTCCATAGTGAATAACCAGGCCCGGCTGGAGTCCCAAAATAACAAGGGGATAGTATGAAGAGTGCTAAAAAACTTGAGTCAAGTCGAAGGCACTGAGGGAACATGGCAGCTTGGACATACGGAAAAACAATCCTCAAGTGTGTGACTAAAGCTATCAGTACCAATAAGCTTGTTTTACATGAGTGAGCAAGGAAAGAGGAAAGGTGGCACTAATGTAATGTAATGGATGTGTCATTACTTTCTCAAACAAACACCCATGTGTGTTCTAGTTTGGTGTTCAACCCTGGTGATAACCTCATCTCTTCTTTCTGTGAGGAATACAAAACTGGATGAAAAAATTGTCTTCCTGATTGCAGCCAGGAGGGTCAAGTCTCACAAACAGAATACACATGCAAGAATCTTTTTTGGGTAACTCTCAATGCCCTTCATCTATTCCAGTCATCTGAAACTTTAAACATAAATATAAGAGGTCCTTTGTCAGCTAGCTAGCATGTGCCCGTCAGACAGTTTTAGCGAAGAATAGCACCTTGTCATCTGTTGTAATATTGTTCTGTCTAGCTCTTCTTCATCAGATCTCTCTCTTTTAAAGCAGATTTGGTCGATAACATTGAAATCCAAACACCTCCAGGTTCTCATGCATTTGATCACTAAACCACATAATTCCACAAATATTGCGCAGTATATCAGAGTTTGATGGTATCTCCATTCTTGGGGATACCTTGCACATTGAAGTTTTCAAAACACACGAACAGTTAGACAGTGTTGAAAGGAGGTCTATGGTAAACATAAAGCAATCCTTCTGGTATTTCACAACAATAATTTCCAACTCCAAAATATTTTATTTTCTGTTGTGGACAACTACAAGGAATGTGTTGTCAATGACAGAGCTCGCGTAACAGTATAAATGATCATGCAATGTTTATCCATAACTCCAACATGGATCCCAGAAATTTCCATTAGGTTCTGTTAAGCTCTTTGTTTGGCGCTGTACCGTAGTTCTTGCCAGAACATTGTACCTACGGCAGCACTGGGGGAAAAAAAAAAGAACAGAGCCCCTGTGACATCATGGATCAGTTTCAGGTAAACTGTTTCAGCCTGTGGTTTGGTCCTCATAAATCTAATGCCATCCTTGACGACTGAAAGAACACTATCCTGTGCCAGCAAAGCAATTATACTACAATTTATTGCCAAGGTAATGACATTAAGCTATTGTTTAAAAAATCTGTATGACGTGTAATGTCATTTTAAATTCTAAAGTTCAAATGTATCACTATGAGAGCCAGCTTTCAGTATTTGGAATTATCCAAGGCATCTTCTTTACTCAGACCAACCCCTCCCCCGTCCCCTTCACCAAAGTGTCCATGTTTTACAAATTGAAATGTTCAACACCTTAAACCTCAAGCTCTCGCAAATGATATTACCTCAAGTCTGGATAGGGGTGTTTGGAGACTGACAGAGAAACATTCCTGTGTGATTATTACGTGTTATTTTTGTTCTCTCTTCCTCTTGTATCTACACTATCTTCACCCTGAAGATAAGTACATAATGGGTTCCGTGTAATGGTGCATCACCTCCCACATCGTATAAAGAGTTAATGGTTGAGTTACGTTCTTTAAAAATGAGCTTTTTCTGGTTGCAGTTGTTTATCTCCAGAATACCAGCATACAAGCTAATGATCTAAAGCCCCGGTGATGTCAAACCCTGGGGATCTGACTCACAACTGAAAACAACGGCAGCAAACCATTACAATCACACATCTATTCCTGGAAGGCACTGGGCCGAAGATTTCAATAAACCGTACTCGTGAGGCTGACAGATCATTTCTTGCATCAGGTGATTTTATGGATTGGGAAAATAAGCGCGGATGGTTGCTTCAAGAGCATTTTGGTTGAACCCAGAATTATTTTATCCCCAACAAGGAAAAAGAGGATTTCCAGAGAAAACCCATTTTTGATTGTTAACTTTCAGTTAACTACATGACAGCGAATCAAGTCTGATCGTACCACACAAAGACGGAGCTAGAGAGTTCACATCCAGTATAATTTTTTCATGACTTTCAAGCATGTCACCATTAAAATGTTGTTCTTCAGATAAGCCCTGTTGATTGAAGTTATTCTTATCACTACATGCACACACACCCAAATCTGATAGTTTGTGAGCTCCATTGCCCATGCCAATGGCTCATGGTTATCTGTTTCTGGCTCTTCTGTTGTTGTGTGAAATAATGGACCCTATTCGCACAAGTAATCAAACAGTGCTCACACAGTTTTGATATGATGAACCACACCTAACTATCCCTTCGTACTCCAAAGGCTCATTAGTTGTTTTATAAAAGGACATCTCTGCTCTCCCTTCCTATACACATCAGTTAACAAATGCCCTTTGAAACTTGGAGGTACTATTAATCTCACTGTTTGGGTTTAACCATCGCATCAACAGATAACCTATATGGGTGGTTTTCCGGTAACAGATTAAGCCAAGTCATGGACTGCCCCTGAGGATGGGAAGGACAGTTAAATATAATGTTCAGCTGAGGAGACCATTACGCATTTCCACATCTCATCAGTCCTTCTCAACAGGGGCTTATTTTTCTTAAAACAGTGTCTACGAAGGCTTTTAATGTTAAATGTGTGCACACATTCTCAGTAAAGTGACTGGGGCCTCTGTTAAAGATGTTATCTAAATTTCATAGTAAATATATGTATATAATTAAATTTATTCTGTCTCTCAATATAACTGAAAATGGCATATGCTTAAAAAACCATAATGTAGCCTAGAAAAGTGAAGCCATTTGAGAACACTGCAGAGGTTCACAAAATGTGTATGGGTTAGGCAAAATCAAAGGTGTGCAGTGAACACATTTAAACAGATATTCACACACTGACACACACACACACACACACACACACACACATTACAACTTTACAGACCACAACTCTTCATTGCATGATTTATGGTGAGTTTTGTTCATATATTTATAAGTGGAGCTCCAGGATTACTTCTTAGGCTACATACAAAAGTTTAGCTGTAAAATGTGTGATGGCTGCCTCACTTCTGCATAAGGTTAGACCTCAGATCCACCCGGATATTATCACTGCTGTTGGTAGAGGAAAATCTCCATCCATCCAGTGAGCCTCAAGCACGAGAGATGGAGGTGAACAGTATAAAAATGACTGCAGGTAGCATTGTGTAAAAATTACAATGAAAAGCAACAGTGCAGCTTATCACATCCGAAAGGAGGTAACACAAAAGCACACCAAAAAAAGTACACTTTGTGGTGGATGGTGTTGACAGTAAATAGGATCAAGACTGGTATGCAATCACACTGAAACATCATTTTTCTCAGTATTTAATGTTTCACTCAAAACTCTCGTTTAAACCTTACAGATTCTTACTCATCCTTTTGACAGATCAACACATGGCAAACTGCATGATGGTTGATAAACAAGCATCATTTCTCCCAACAGCAAAATCTTTTACCTGCACTGCAGTTGTTAGTGTGCACCTGTTGCTGTAGACACTTAGGCTTATTGACAGTATTTTATAGTGTGCTGAACACTACTGTGTTTAAACCAATCAATCAATCCATCCAACAATCAGTCAATAAATCACCAAATGTTTTGCCTACGTTTGTAAGTGGCTCCACATTCGACCCGGACTGAACCCGTGACAGTCTGCGTGATTTGATCTTAACTAATGGTAACAAACTAATAGACTTAAGCAATTTGGGTGCTTCCGCTGAGTAATTCTTCTAAAAGCTGATTTTAGAAAGATTGCTTTGACCTCTTGATGGCAGAGGACTGAATTCCACACATTGCAAACACGTCGTGATTAGTTGAATGTCCGAGTCTTGACCAATAATGGGCATAAAGAATTTTTGTTTCTGCCATTGGAACGTCATAAATCTTGCCCAAACCGTGTAATTCCTCTGTATGTTTGAAATATTTCATTTCAAGAGTGCGGAGTAAGCTATCTCAGTTCATTGGTTAAAAACAGGGGCATGTAATTCAAAGTTCAGCTGTGTAAACTGTTTATGTGTACATGCTGACTGCATCTTGGCATCAGAGGTGCGCATAAATTAGACGTCAGTTCTCTTACTTTTCATTTGAGCACTCAGAAACAAATCCAGAAAGTATTCCAAATCCAGAAACTACTACATTTTGGAAACACATCTTCCGCTAATAACTCACTCCATGAGTTATTATCCCTTTTTCTGTCCTCATTTGCCCCCCTTTGTGCAAAGAAGAGAAAATGATGCTTGACCCGAAGAAACGGATGAAAACTGATAAGGAATGGTTTATGTTTCAAGGTGTAAAACCGCATAGCAGCTTTATACCATCGCATGATCGCCCCCTTGTGTCAAGACATATATACTTCATGATGAATATAGGTTTATTCTCAAGAAAAATTATTTAAAATTTAATGACATTACATAATTAAAAGTCCCCAAATACTGACTATAAGTAATCTTACAAACATGGATTAAATGTATCTACAGACAAAACTCAAATCTATCCGTTATTCTCCTAGATCAGGTTTACTCTGTGTCTGCTACAGTGGTTCCTTGAGTAACATAATGGTGTTTTAAGACTAGTGAATGTGTTACTACATTTAGAAACCATCAAGTACTATTGAAAACTATTGCTTAAAAAAATTACTACAAGAACTGCATCTGCTGAACCTCAAAATCAACAGTTAAACACATTATTGTTTAGTATATTATCAAGTGCTGCTCTTGCCTGGCAGGCGAAAATCTGTATGGAAAAAATGGACAGTACGCTATGTGTCATATAATTTTGAAAAGCTTAAAGGTCACCTACATTTAAATAATTAAAAATCAGTTCTTCAGTTGGTTCAATTCAATTCTTCAGTTCAATTCTTCATAGACAAAAACAATTTATGTCTTGTAGAGCACTGAACATTTATTAAACATTGTGTTACACTTTGGTCCGCTTAAAATTTAAAACTTCAATAACATACATATCCCTCCTCAGTGAATTATAAACATATTTCTCAGCTGTAAATAACTCTTATTGTGCACTGTTCCAGTTACAAAAGTTCATCATCAGAACAATTCCTATCTGTATTGTTCACAGGCACAATATTGTTGAACAAACACACACAAAAAAAAGTTCTGGGCAACATATAATCATACTTGCAAGGCAGCGTACTGGACAGAGACCACAGTATGGCTTTGGTTAAAACCTCTATTTGCTCATATGTCATCGCTGGCCATCAGCCTGCTTTCTAATAACAGAGTGGATACTTGGCTACAGGTTTTGTCTGTTTTTTAGCTTGCAGTTCGTACCCTAGCACAAAATAAAGGTTTCCCTTCTCAATGCTCTGAACAATTTCATTCTGATAGTTCAAGTATGGTTTAGAGGTGAGGTCTCATTTGTTTTTGCTGTGCTAGTCATGCAGTAGTGGACATTACTCTCACACTTCTTCACCTCAGGGAATTCCAGCAAGCACTGAACTGACGGCTGTCGTTTCACAAGTATAACAAGGATTTAAATGCATTTTGCAGTATTTTCCATGGGTTTTTTTGGCACCCTAACCAAAATTTTAGTGTTGTAAAAACTTATTCCTTTAAGTTCACTTTTCACATTTTCCAGATTGGTGATGGCAGGGGTGAAGAACTGCAGCTGATACGCAGACTGGTGCCTTGACTTTATTTTCACTGTCCACATTCACTTTGATTCACTTTGATGTGTTTATCCTTTTTTCTCTTGCTAAGAGAAGGTCTTTTGCTAGAAAAACACCCTTTTCCAGTTCTCAACATTTAGAATTTTCACATTTAAATATAAAGACATGTTATGAAAATATTTTTACACAAAATTTTATGACAGAATCATGATAAAGGGGGAAAACAGAGAAAAGAAACCAAAAAACTTTTACAGGAACGTTTAGTGACAAACAACGTAATCTTTCCATCCATTTCTTGCCTATTACTTACAGCAGGCTTCATAAAATCCACATTAAAATATTCTTGTACATGACATTGTGCTTCTGAATTTTTTTGTTTTGATGCTAAATAATTCTACAGATCCAGTACTGACAATGATTAAAAAGAAATGATAAACATTCAAACAAAAAACATGAAACAAACAGTACCCACTTGGTTTGGTCCCAGCACATAAGCACATAAACATAGAAATAAAAATAAAAGACCCAGATTACCGGAGTTAAATTAGTTTCCGTCATTTGTTTTTGAGTAGAAACTTATCATTTATCTCCAGTCTAAATCTAGCAGATAATGTCAGAGTGAAAAGGTGAAAGAGAGAGAGAGAGAGAGAGAGAGAGAGAGAGAGAGAGAGAGAGAGAGAGAAATGAGAAAGCAAAAAGTGTGCTATTGAGGGATACCGAATGGAAGGGTGGCACAATTTTAAGTCCCAAAACAGCAGGTTCTGCTGGATGTTGTCCACAAGACTTCATTAGCAAACAATTACAATGCAGAGAACCATGTGAATGGTCCCTGATACTTTGACTTTTGCACTCCTCCAACCATATAAGTTCCCTGTGCTATGTGTTTGCAATTTAAAACTACATCAAGATGTCCAACCACCAAAGTAATCAAGAGAGATTTTTTTCTATCAGACAAACGCTTCCTCTTGTTCTTCTTCGTCATCCTCCTCTTCCTCATAGTGACGATTCCTCTTAATCATCTCCTCCACTGTCAACTCTTCCTCGGCCTCCTCTTCCTCCCAGAAGCCCACATCCTGGGACGTCCGGTTGTCCTTGTTACCCACAGCAGGCTGAGAATCAGAGACCTCGCTGGAGGCGCTGTGGCTTTTCACAGGATTTTCTTCCCCTTCCTTTTCCATGTTTTTGTTTGGTTCTACATCCTCGACAGAGGTTTGCTGCTTTAGAATGGAGCGGGGCATTTTTTCCACCTCCTTTATGCTCGGAACTCTCTCAACCTCTTCCTCTGTGCTGCTGCCACCTGATGAGGCTTTCTGGTCTGTGATGATCACCTCTTTCTTTTTCTGCTCCTCTGCCTTCATTCTCTCTGTCTCCTTCACCTCCTCTTCTCTCTGTCTCTCCTTTGCATTTTGCTTGTCATTTTGTGACTGGTTCGAGGAATGGAGCTCCTCTAGCGAGCCCCGCCGCTCGAAGTTACGCCTGAGGGGCCGCCGCGGCTCTCGTGCCGCGGGATTTGCAGTGACCAGACTGGGAGCGACAGAGAAGGGACGGCTTCGCTCCTTCAGGGAGGAGCTACGTCTCAGGCTCTTGAGCTCTGCTCTCTCTGTGCTCTGCTGAATGGGTGTCACTTCCTCCTCTGGAGGCCACTTTGGCCGGAAGGGCTTAGCCACACCCGTTCTCCCCTCCGCAGCTGAGCCAGGACCCCTGGATCCGCCCTCGGTATCAAGAGATGGAGGCCAGGCGATCTTAAGCCTCCGGGTCTCCATGGAGACAACCGCAGGCTTCTCAGCAGGGCTTGTCATCTGAGCTCGAGTCTCCAGAGTGGCAGCGACTTCGGTCACTTTGGCCAGGGGAGAGTCCTCCACTGTGGGGCTGGGCTCCTTCTCTGAGACCGCCTCACTAACAGGCCTCGCTAAACCAGGTTCTGCTGCCGAATCCTTAGGATGCTCTGTCTCCTCCATCTGCTCATCGTCAGTACGGGGCGTCCACAGCTCCTTGTGAGGTCTGTGGCCAAAGCCCTCATCATAATTGCCCTTTGACTTGAAGAGCTGACTGAAGTGGGGTTTACAGTAGACATTCCCATGGAGAGAGGCGTAACTCCCCAAACTAACCAACAGAGGGCAGCAGATACACATACGTTGAAATGAGAGTTTGGTTAGATTGGTTCAGTCTGTGTCAACTTACATAACTTTTCATACTCTCAGACAATGACATGCTATATCTGTTATAATCCAGTCAAATACTAAATAACATTCCTTCATATCTACCTCAAAGGAATAATTCTAAACACATTTCTCAATTCATTAGTTTTTTTATTTAAGAAGCATTACCTGAGTTTTGCATTGCAGTGGGTGCAGCGGAAGCACGAGTTATGAAAAATCTGATTGTTGGCCACCAGCTTCTCCAGCGGGTAAACGGTTTTAAGGCACGCAACACAAGTCTCCCTGACAGGCAGACGGAACTTCTGCCAGAGCAAAGAAATAGTGGTCAGGAAAAGAGTGAGTGAAATTACAGAGCATTAACACAGTCAGCTTCACAATCAACTTCACAATCGACTTAAGTTCCTAGCATTGTAAACTATATAAACAGCAGACTGTCTGAAGGGCTGAGGACTTACTTTACATAATCTATCTGTCAAATCAACTGGGAGAGACAGAAACAATTGACTATAAGATGTCAAAGACCTCTCTTTTGAAGACAAACGGCCACTGTGGAGGGACATTAGCATGACAGAGAAAGAACTAATCAATGAGAAACACATTAACTTAGCACAGTGGGACTATACTGATTAAAAAAAACTCTGTCTAGTTGGATAGGACAATAGTTACACATGAGATAGCTACCCTGTAGAAAACCATAGACATATAACAGGGAAGTAGAGATGGACACAAACACAAAAACCCAGATTTGCTTTTAAACACAAAAAGAAGATACCGTCTTTGGATAATGTTTGTAAAACAACCAGACAGGAAACTTTTCAGGCATTTGTACTGGTAAAATAAACATGGTCTCTATTGTAGAGGGTTCCCACACCTTCTTAAACATCAAATTCAAGGACTTTCCAGGCCCAATTTACTTAAATTCAAGGACCCAACATTGCATAGTTTGAGACATGGATCAAGGTTAATTACTGTTACAACACTGAGAATTTTTATAATGAGAACCAGCAGGCTTTATAGAAGCTCACAGACAACAATTAAAAAGAGAGAGAGGCTCAAACGTGAACACTTCTCAACTGTGTTGTGTTACAGTGATGGCAGGCTATGTGATTTCTTGCCTTCTCTAACATAGCACAGCAAAACAATATATTGTGTAAGTTGAACGACAGAGATAGAGACTTTGGTGAGTCCTGGAATTTATACTTTCAAGGTTTAGCTGAAGGTTCGCTTAGCGTTAGCTTTTTCGCTTGCTTGCCGCTATTTAGCCTGCATCACTGGACTTCAATCACTCATGCACGCACATGACCGTCACACTTTCTTGAGGCAGGTAGTGTGTAAAACAAGGACACACAGATGGCAGGAGACACACATGCAGACAGCGGAATGTAGCCTATTTACTAACGTTAAGTAAAAAAAAAAAATATTAAAAGAACTTTGATTTATATTCTTGCACAAAATATTTAAATTCAAGCACTTTCAACGACCCATGTCCATTTATGTCTATTTTCAAAAACTTTCAAGGCCTTAATTTTTTTTCTCTCAAATTCACGAGCTTTCAAGGATTTCAAGGACCCGTGGGAACAGTGATTGTATTCTTTCTTTATCTAATTAGGACGAAGTAATCAGCACTGAAAGGCTTGTGAAAGAGCCCACAGAATGCTAAAGTTAAAACGATAAGACAAAGATGACAATTCACAGAATGGTCTTACACAATTTCAAAGGTTTGTATCAAAAGCCCTGACACTGATGTGACTGGTTAAGTTTGGCTTCAAGAACAAAGAGTAGACCGAGCGAGTACCAGATACAGTCAGTAATAAAGCGATAAAACCATTATGAGTTTCTGTTGACAACAGCACTTTGTTGCTTGGTCAGATGCAGCTACCTTCACTGTTTTGGGTGGGTCATCACTCGCGGATGCAGGGTTTTCAGGACTGGAGCCTGGTGTGTCCTCTGGAAGTCCTGAAACCAGGATGCAGTGTTGAAATGCACTGATTAAAAAAAACTGTCTGCATAATAAGATGAATACCCACAGAGAACGTAGATTTACTTTGTGTGATTTAAAAGTTTGCATGATTTATCATCTACAACTCATGGACTTCATTCACATTATTGAATTAGAGTAAAGGGGGTTTTTATTGAGAGAAGGCTGTCAAAAAGATTTCCATTTGTTCCTTAATTATGAATGTATCTCACCAGCTTTCTCTATTTAAGAACGTAAACACACACACACACACACACACAGACACACACATACACACACACATACACACACACACACACACACACACACACACACACAAAACAATGAGATTAGCCTCATTAGCCTCTTGGCTCCAGACTAAAAGGTCCAGAGTAAAGACAGAGACATTAGCGTGTTAAAAAGTGCTCTGTTTAAAGGAAACTGATGACATCAATAGGGGGAGGGGGAGGGGGAGGGGGAGGACAGTGACTCACCATTTGTCTTTGGACTGTTGGACTCAGAGAGCAGGTTCTGAATGGCATGACAGTGAAAAAAAAGAGTGAAAGAGGAAGAAAAAGAGAATGAGAACTTGTGAGGGTTGGTTTGAAAAACAATGTTAAAAACTGGCTGATTGTATAATACAGCTTTAAAATAACCAGTGGGTTAAATATTTAGAGTCAAATAAAATGTAATAATCAAAGATTCTATTTTAACCTTTCCACGTAAGCCGTAAACATGTGTAGCACAGTCAGTTACTGAGAACGTGTCTATAATCGTCTTACTTCCCAATCCAAAAGTCAAAGTTTAACTTAAGTTAATGATTAGCTGTCTTTTCAAAGTCACACTCTCACCACTGCCACTCCCACACCACCAGGGGGCACATTCTCCTTATGGTCTGCGCTGGGAGTACGCCGCTCTGTCTCTGTCTGGCCAGCCTGCAGAACAAAAGGAACAAAAAAAATTTACAACTGATTTAAGTCCTGCAGTATGCAGAGCATACACAAACAAGTTCATTATTGTCACTGTCATTTATATATTTGGACAAAAGTGTCGCAGATCTGTTCCTGGATCAGTCATTCACATCACAGAGTGATCAATGCGTGAGACGGATGCAGTGAGGTTAGAGAGCAGACTTGACACACTTGAAATTTTCACATCTGTTCATAAATCCCTGGCACACAGACAACCAAGGCTATTCGCACACGAGCTGTTGGGAGGCAGAGCACAACACAAGCGTCCTATTCATGACCTAAAAGTCCCTCTCTGAGTTTAAGAATAAAACAAAATAAAATAAAATAAAACATTTAAAACTGTGCAGCTTTCTTCTTTTTTTTTTGGTCTAAAGCTGTTCTGAGTTTTGTGGGAAAGAATAAAGGAGTAAGACAGAAAGCTGAGGCTGAGCAGTAATGACACCTGACACAGAACTTTGTGTATCCTCTGTTCTCTGGTCAGATTTCTATAGCTTTTGTGCTTCACTAATTGATTTGCTCAAGCCAGCCAGCTGTTTGTAATTTAATCCTCTTCACTGACAAACAGAGAAGAAGGATTCAAGACCACTGATTCATTACTTGTGGAAAAGCTGTCTTACTTTTTTTTTATGTGTGTGTGTGTGTGTGTGTGTGTGTGTGTGTGTGTGCGTGCGCCTGTGTTTGTTTTACAGTTGGCAGACAGAGTAAAGAAACGGTTGGCTACTCCATAGTATGAAAGTGAGAAAAGCACGTTGAATTAACACTTCTGTCTTTCAAGTTCTAATCTACAGTTGTTGTTTTTTTTTTCAGAGCTCTAGTCCTGTTCTAAGGCCAGAACTACAGCACTTTACGACAGTGTTTCTGCTAACTGGTCTAGGGGCTTGATGTTGTGTAAACAGCATGGGTATGTTAATAGCTTTAACGGCTGCCCTCTTTCTGAGGAGACCCTGCTGGCCACTTCTACGTGTGCTTTACATTCGACTCAAACAAAAGTGTTTTGCTTTTTTGACTGTACAACAGGTACATTAGAACTACATAAAACCAGGACAAGGTCTTTTCATCACCAGAACTTGATGAAAACCCATTACCCCATTCAGGAATGCCCCCCCCCCACCCCAAGTTCTCTACTCACTGTGCGTGTGGAAGGGTCTTGTTTGGATACAGCTGCCTGGTACTTGGCCATCCTGTCTCGCAGAGAGAATGATCTTTCCACAGTAGCAACCCCTACAAGAGGACACGCACACACGCACACACACACACACCGATCACTACATTAATACAGTTACCGTAAGTATTCTCTGTATAAAGTGTGTGTGTGTGTGTGTGTGTGTGTGTGTGTTAGTATTAAACATAGTTGACCAAGGCCTGTATCAAAGATCTTAATGACATTGATTTGAATCTCAGGATCGCGTAACTCTCTATATATGTGTTTTTGTGCTAGCCAAGGTGCTAATGATCAGCGACTGACAAGCTGTTGACATGAAATGTGTTTTGGTGCACACAGTGTTTTAAAATAATTCTTTCTGCATTTGTGGTAAATTTGTGCTCATATGTGTATGATGCATGTGTGTGTGTGTGTGTGTGTGTGTGTCACATACTTTTCTCTCCAAGACGGGTGTCCATGTCCTCTGAGGTGCTGCTGTTTCGTCCTGTCCGCCCCTGAGGAGAAACAGAGGCTCACTTGGTCACACAACAGATCCAAAATGGAGCATACAGCACAAAGAAGCTCTCTTTAATCCAGCAAATGAAGTTCGTTACAGATCCAGAATGGTCAGTGTGAAGGAAAGAAACATAAAGCCGTGTTCAGAGAACATCATCAACTTCAAATGAGTTCAGCTACTCCCTTCTGTCTTTCCCTTCAATCTCTCTTGCTCTCTTTCTCTCTCTCTCTTTCCCTTCCTCAGGAAAAGTTTACTGTTTCATCCACTCAGGTCTCAGATAGCCCAGGGCATTCCAAATCATTGGTCACACTTACAGATCCCCTCCCCCTTCTTCCTCACACCCACTCACCACACACACACACACACACACACACACACAAAAGCACACATACACACACAAACACACGCATGCTTTTGTAGAGTGGGAGAGTGTCAACAGTATTCCCTACATCACAATAGGTGTCTATCTGTTGGATGCTGAATTACCCCCTTTCCAAATTTAACCTCTCGGACCCACCTCAGTTTGAGTCAAGACACTCCCAGTTCTTGTGAAAACAGTTCTGACCTTACTAACATATTAGAGGAGTAGAAACGTGGCTTTCATTTGCCTTAACGGCTCTTTATTTCACCGAGAAACAAAATAAGTCCTCCTAAAAAACAGCTGATGTTCAACATGCTACTACTAATGATTCATAGAATTGAGATTATTTTGTGTTGTGTACAGTAGTAATATATGTAGAAGAGTTTTTCACATAACAACAGATTATGAATATGGCCACCATTGAGCAACTGTAAACTAATATGAGCCACAGTTTGAAATACA
This sequence comes from Chanos chanos, assembly GCF_902362185.1. NCBI lineage: Eukaryota > Metazoa > Chordata > Actinopteri > Gonorynchiformes > Chanidae > Chanos > Chanos chanos. Next base: position 29,359,568 of record NC_044500.1, read on the forward strand.
CACGCACACACATGCGCACACACACACACACACACACACACACACACACACACACACACACACACAAAATCAACTAATGAGCACATCATGCAGAGTTGCAGAGGGCCTGTCCGTCTGTGTCCCAAGTTAACTCTTGCAATGTCCAGCCACACAAATAATTAGAGATACATCACTTCACACACACACACACACACACACACACACACACACACACACACACACACACACACACACACACACACAGGTGGGCCTGGCCTTTAACAAAATAGAGATGCAGTCAGGGCAAACAAACAAACAAACAAACAAGCAAACAGAAAGACAGACAGAAAACAGCTGCTCAGAACTGATGACTCCGGCAGATGTGTCGTTTTAGAGCTAATCCAGGATGCAGATAAGTGAGGCACAGATCTGAACTCTTAAAACCACTCTCCCTGAATGCCGAAACTAACACCAAAGCTGGCACTGACTAACAGTGCATTAAGACACAGTGGAATTCCAAAATTTTAAGCTTGGTGAGTGAGGAAAAAGTCAATGATTGTGATGCCAAAGAACATATTTTGCATTTTGGCAAACCTGTGGACAACCAAAGTGCCTAAAAACCACCGTATGATTAAGAATGGACATTTCATCCAGGAATGTGCTGAACCCAAGCCCAAAGATTCTGAGCCGTGACAGTTCAGACATTACATCTGTCTTGGAAAACAAGACAGTCATAGAAATGGTACAAGTCACAGGTGTCTGGTTTGGTAAGCATCCAAAGTTGTAAATGCTCTTAATGGAAACGACTTGAAAATATGAGTTGGTATTCACACAGCTTAATGGGGTGTTAAAGAGAGATGTATAGAGTGGAGAGGGGTGGGAGAGAAACAGAGAGAGAGAGAGAGAGAGAGAGAGAGAGAGGGAGATAGAGAGAGAGAGAGGAGAGAGGGAGAGAGAGAGAAAGAGAGAGAGAGAGAGAGAGCGAGAGAGAGAGGAGAGAGGGAGAGAGGGATGGATTGAGAGGTATTTGAACTGAGGAGCAGGGGATGCGTTGGAACAGGAGAGGCTGTCTTTGCCAAACCAAGAACAGCGTGTTCACAGAAACTCTTCCACGTCAACAAGCAGCCCTGTGTCAGGTTATGTGCATTCTCTCTGCCCAACATAAAGATCACAGACCACCTGAGAATCTCAACATAAGAGAATCAACCAAAAACAACAAAGTTATGACTTAGAATAAGGCAATCCAATACAGAATCTCATAAAAAAGTGAAAGTATTTGATTTATTATTTTCATTTCACTCACAAATTGATCTCCAACATTCACAAGACTAAAAACTGGACAGCCAAAACTAATTGTATGGGTAAAGCATGTATAAGTACTGAGCTTGTGACTACACAGAATACTGTTTTCATGGGCACTGAGTGTACAGATACCAAGTGTTTGAGTACTGAGTGTATATGTACTCAGTGTATGGATACTAAGTATAGGAGTATTCAGCGTACAGGTACTGGTCTAAGTGTAAGAAGACTCCATAAACGCATACTAAGTGTAAGAGCTCTCAGTGCACAGGTACAAAGTGTCAAAGTACTCAGTGTACCAGTGCTAAATGCATGAGTGCTCACGGTACGGGTTTTATGTGGATTTTTGATTATGATCATTCAGTGTGTGCTAACTGAGTGAACAGTGATACCCTGAAGCTGTATTTACTCAGTGAAGTGTGGTTTATTTCGTATGATAAGTTGACAATGACAGGGATTGTTGACAAGGATCCTCTTTTTGAAGTGACACAGAAGTGAGGTTTACTTTTTAAACTGTTTATGGGAACTATTATATAATTGTCACATCACCTGACACTATAAGGTAAACATTTAAATAGAAGAGGCTTGATGGAGCTATGTATGCAGATCACAACACTATACAACACAAAGTATTTTCATGAGATATTATTAGAATCCAAGTGAGCATGACTGTTTTGTTAGTGATGCAATCTCCATTAAAACTTCACTTTGTTAAATTATCCAGTATCGCGAGAGGTGACTGAGAATGACTGATGCAAATAAAACAGTTCTTCAGTTAAATTTGGGCCTCTGTATGTTTGGGGAAGGCTGTTCAGGTCAGTGAGAGAAAAAAAGACGAGACAAAACACACGATGGAGAGGAATAGGCAAGAGAAATGGGTAAGAAAAAGGAAAAGAAGGAGGAAAGAAAAAAAGAGAGAGTGTGTGTTGGGCAAGAGCCTGGTTTTTGTAGGCCTCCAGTGATCAGAGGGTAAGGAGTGTGTGCATGCCACTCCCATGACATCATCCCACTGAGACGACATCAGTGCACCAGTACAGCTGCAGCTGAGAGCAAAGAGAGGGTTTGCATGTGTTTGTGTGTTTTTGTGTGTGTGTGCACATGTGTGTGTATGGTGTGTGCATGTGTGTATTGTGAGGTTCTAGACGCTGGTCTAAGCCAAAACACATTAAATTGGATTACCCCCCACTAACACTCACAATATCTAAAAACTCTCAGCCAAAAAGTCCACAAAATGTCAGAGACACACACAACAGTCCCAAAGAACCACTACTGACAGAAAATCCACAACACTGTGGTAGAAGATGACAAAAACCACTATTTTGAAAGTACATAAACACACACACACAGTTGTCTTTATATTCTGGCGGGGACTTCCCACTAACTTCCACTTAATTGTAATTAAAGACTGATTTAACCTACCCCTAACCACAGTTACACAAACATTTTGGCACTTTTCTGTTTTAACAATAACATCCGCATCTTTTTTTATTATGCCAAGTGGGAAAGAAGAACCTGAGAACATATACCCCCCCCCCCCCCCCACACACACACACACACTCACTCACACACACGCACACACTCACTTTCTCACTCACTCTCTTTCTCTCTCTCTCTGACACACACACACACACAAGTTGAAGTAGCGATTTTTAATTGCTTAGGTTATGGTCTGCCATGTGTGATTAAACTCGTTATTCACATAAGAGTTTTGCAAATACTAAAACTGTAGCCTCTATCAACAGTATGTCTAATTACTCATAATAAGGATATGTCCCAAGTAATGGAAAGAGTTGCTTAGTGTTGTAAAAGACAGTCATGTAAGTACGTCAGCAGGCGGCACTGCTCCTTAGATTCACGAAGACCACTTGCATTTTATGACTGAAGGGAAGTCCAATGTGGGTTACTAAAGACTACAGTACTCCAGTTCTCCACTTCCTTTTGTTGTCCCTGTCTCTGTTTCTCTTGTCCTGAATCAGCGTTTCTTTTTGAGGCAGGAAATGGCTCAAACAACTGTCTCACTGTGGTGAACACAAGGCTACATTGTCTGTGCGTCACACCCTTTCTCTTTATTGGTACTTTAAAAAGATGGTTCCCACTATGCAACCAGTCCAGATGACACCTGACAGATGCAGGCTATTTGAAGGAGAGCCAGACAGCAGTTCTCATTCACTAGTACAAAGAGAATGTTGTACTTTTACAAGACAAGACTTAAAAGGGAAAAGAAAATGAAAGTATGGAAGCCATTAGGACAAAATAACTAAAACTAAACAGCAAAAACGTCATTTAGTTTTAATAACTCATCAACCCTTGAATACACCGAGGCTCAAGTATCGGATCAATTATTGGAAAAGCAACAACAAACAGACACAAAAACTGTTCATTATGGCTGTGAAGGACAGTTCTTTTTGTGTCTGTGACAGATAGATGGGAATTCCTAAGGCACGTTTTTTAACAAAGAAAAAAAACGTAGGAATGTGAGTGCATTCTTGACCTCGGGCTGCCATAAACGGGGGAGGGAGGCAGAGCAGTTAGAGGTGGGGAGGAAAATATGAAAGTGAGAAACTTTCATATATATTTATGGAGAGATATGACAACGAAACATTTTTAACATGAAGTTGACCGAGAATAAATGTGTGCAGGAGCACGTGGAGGAGCTATGGACGAACTGGTAATGAATTTGTGGAAGTGACGAAAAAAGCGGAAGAACAGAAGGTCAGGAGGGGGGCGACCACAGACTTGACTAATCTAGAGCAATAGTGAGGGGCTCCTTTAACATGTCCACCTCCAGAGCTCCCACTGCAACAGTGTCTGTGCTTGTTAACCTCAGAAACGGGTGGGGGAAATCCACTCACTCTGTCGATGCCTTTCAGTCTGAAGGCCTGACTGTCAGAGCTTGACTGGTAGTTCAGGCTTTAATGCAAGGACAAGTGGTACTTTGAAAAAGTTGTGTGTGTTTGTATTTCTATAAGGTATATAAGGTATACGTTGTTGAGAATAACTGTAATAATGTCGGTTTGTGGGCAGGAGTGAGTCTGTGCTAAAGCGGTTCAGTAAAGTGTACTAATGCCAGTGGCTTTTGGTCAGTACCTGTATGCTGACTGTGTTAATGCTAAAGAGCATTTTGTCTGGACTTGGATTTGTATGTAATATGACTGTAGTCCCTAATGGATTTGGATTTGTATGTAGCATGACTGTTGTCTCTAACGGACTTGGACTTATTTGCAGCATGACTTTAGTCCCTAACGGACTTGGATTTGTACGTAGCATGACTTTAGTCCCTAACGGACTTGGACTTATTCGTAGCATGACTTTAGTCCCTAACGGACTTGGACTTATTTGCAGCATGACTTTAGTCCCTAACGGACTTGGATTTGTACGTAGCATGACTTTAGTCCCTAACGGACTTGGATTTGTATGTAGCATGACTAAAGTCCCTAACGGACTTGGATTTGTTTGTAGCATGACTGTAGTCCCTAACGGACTAAGCTAGCAGAGAAGCACAGGCAGATGATAAGCGTGCAGGACACTGAAGGCTTGTCGACCACAGGCCGACATCACATCTCCAAATCAAAGTCAACAACAAATTGGACAACATCATGGACTGCAATACGATATGTGAAATGTAATGGAGGTGTTCCTACACAACTCTCAGCACACTAGGGGTCTACCAGGCGTCCTCTGGTGCTCCACAAAATCGACTTCAACTTTATCTTACAGCGTGTTACCATCCTGATTCTGGTTGTTCAATAATTATATGATTAATCACCCTGGTAACTTTTAGCATAATGAAAATTTAGAGGCAGACTTGAAGAAACAGGAGCATAAGTTTCACCAAGTGCATACAATAATCTTGAACCCTGTGACCTTACATTGTGTTCAACTGATATTCTAATTTAAACTGTATTTTAAATGTCAGGACTGATGCTATCTGAGGGCTGTCACATGGGCCCAGAAATTACACTCAAATTTTGACATTTTGACATTTGACTGTGCTTTGCTTCCAAATTTTGTCTATGTTAAAAACTAAACGCAACCAGCCGGTAAAATTTGCATGTGCATTTTTACATTCAAATGTGCCATTTTCTGATTTTTCTTTGTCATCCCTGGTCTGATCATATCGAATGTCTGGGAATGTCTGCTTTAACATCCTGATCACAACAAGATGGTCTGTCCAGACCCTGTACTCAAGAGACCCTTTTCAGTGGTACAATAAGAGACAAGACGCATAGTTCCATCTCTTTCCTTGTCATTCAGCATGTACGTATGTATCTGTATCTGTCAGTCATACCTTGGCTTCTCCCTTCTCGAACATCATCTTCAGACTGTTTAAAGGTACACTGGGCTTCTCCAGAGGTGAGCAGAGGTTGGACGCTGAGGAAGACCCTGACTCCGCCTCTTTTGCCCCAAACTCCTCCTCTTCCTCAGGCTTCAGCTTTCTCTCCATCCCTCCCTCTGTCTCCTGCTTGTTCTGACCGGCTTTCTCCCTGCGAGCGCTCAGGCTGTCCTGTCGGGTCAGAGAGGTGGCGTGAGCCGGGGGCTTGGGTTCAGCTGGAGGTTCAGGTTTGGAAACAGAGAGCTGGGATGGCAGGCGGGTCCGTGCCGGGGCACTGGGCTGGGTGGTAGGTTTGTCCTGTTTTTTCTGCTCCCAGCGTTTCTTCAGGTCGCTGAGGTTGCCAGAGCGCAGCAGGTTTTCAACCGTCTACCAGAAGAAAGACCAGAGAAAGGGAATGTCATACTCTACACATCTCATGGGACAGTGAAGAGAGATAACAGAGAGCAAAAATGCTTGTGTGTGTGCGTGCGTGTGTGTGTACATACTAATCAATCACAACTAGAAAGTTGTTTCAAGTCAAATAACTACAAAATCTGACTGGAAAAAGACCACTAACCCAGCTGCTGAAAACAGTCAACTCAACGCAAAAGGCTGACAGTCCAGAGGTTTTCAAGATAATTCAACATTGAGTAATCACCAAGTCAACCCAGCTGGTGGGTGCAAATGCCGTGGAGTTAGGAGAGCAAGACATGACATGTGAACACATTTCTAAAAAGCAAGCTATAAGAGTTATTCCAGAGATCTGGTGTAACTGTTCCTTTTCTGACACAACATACAAACTGAAAACTTAATGTAAAACTAACACCAGTGTTTGCAACCTACACACATCCTCTCCTGGAATTTTCAATTAATTTCTAAAGAAAACAACGCACTGGAAAGACTGCTCTGTCCTTCTCAACAAAGTGCATTTTCTTTTAAAACTGTGAATCAGTCAGCTCTGTACACTGTCATCTCAAATGTACACATCAAACGCTATCAGTAAACATCAGCAAATAAAGTGTCAAGCAGGACAAAACAAAAGAAATTCTCTCTATAAACATATCAGCAACAACTGTTTAATGACCTCAGTCAGTTTTAAAACAGTGTACAGTAGATTATTCCACAACACTAAAGCACATCCGTTTTCCTGCATGTCCGGAGCCTGTTCCCCACCCGTTTTTTTCTCTTGGTCCCTCTGCACCCACCCTTCCCACAACAAGAGACCCAGAGAAGGAGAGAGACAGAGAGAGAGAGAGAAAGAGAGAGGCACACTGATACAATGACTCTCTGTGAAACTTGTTGAGCGAAAACAGTTAATGAAAGATGGAAAGAGTAAAGTCTTGAAGAAGACTGTAAAGACCTGAGTGGATGGGAGAGGTTGCTCTGTCTTGGTTTCCCTGTGCTTGCGTTGCTCTCTGAGTGGAAATGAGTGATAAAGTTCTACCAGATGTTGAGCAGTCACAAAAACTCTACGTGTAAGAACAGGCCCACCCCCCGTCAAGAGCTGAGAGGGAGGGAGGTTAAAAAGGAGTGGAATACTGAGAGAGAGACAGAGAGAGAGAGAGAGAGAGAGAGAGAGAGAGAGAGAGACAGAGAGAGAGAGAGAGAGAGAGAGAGAGAGACTGTGCTCTGTGGAACGACGGAACCTGCAGGCAGGAAATGATACATTTGGGGAAAAGTTTAACTCTTTGCTCTCTGTGTATGGAGCATGTTCTCATTGAAGTGAACTGTACTCGGACAGATCAATAATTATATTTTGATGAAACCAGGTTTAATTTTCTTGGCCTCAGAGACTTCACAATGTTACAATGGATGCATATTAAACTGCAACATTCTCTAATGACACGACAAATGGCAACCTCTCACAAGGTTTCATCTAAGTTAAAAAGAAATAGCAAACCATGACTTGTTGACTTACTCCTCTCCGTTTACTCAACAATCAATCCAAAGAGCACTCCCTGAGTCAAGTCCTATATGCAGACAGTCAGAGTATGTCATTGACTGAATAAATCCCTTTCTATCAGAAAACAACCAGAGCCCTAGAAACTCATTTACTGTAATTTTATCTTATCATATTTTAAGGACATTCCACGTCTCATTCTTTAAACTTTTCAACGTTCAGCCTGTTCTCAGCTTCCATACTTCACCTTGCCACAGGTCACTCACATCTTGCACACCTCTCTCTCACCCCAACATCCATCTTCACTCCTCCATCACTCTGCCCAGTGTAACTGCTGTCCAAAAACAGACAGTCTACACTGGTAATACTTCACTATGCATTACCAGTCTAGATTGTATTAGTAATGCTAAGCCAAGTGTAAATAGCAGATTTACTTTGTGCACTGGAGCTCAATGCCATCATTCAAATGCAGGGCAAGGACTTCCTAAATGACATGCTTAATTCCACATAAGGCTTTTCACAATGTATTGGTATAACTGACCTCTATAATGACGAACAGCCTTGTCAAGAGTGCCCCTTTCACTGCTTGTATATATAAATGATTTAAAAAAATAAATAAATGAAACTGTTTTGTTACCTTGCAATCCTGCATGACAGTGGTTGATAAGAGATCCTCTATATAATTCGGGATGTCAACACAATCTCAGCTAAGAATATGAAAAGAGTACTGAAAAACTGAAACTAAAAAAGCAAAACAAACAAAAAACCAAAACAAAACTGAAATTACTAAAGAAACCGAGGACGCTTAATAAAACTGTAGACAGTTGACACTCACAAGGACAATTGGTGAAGCCACACAATAGCAATGGGAATCCTCCATGGGTAAAGCCACACTGTGTCGTTGAGTAAAACTACTAACCTATTGCATTAACCTATTGCTATGGTAGTGGGAGTCCTTTAACACAGTTTAAAACTGGGTAACATTAGCTCATAAAAAGTCTTGTGACACGCTACACAAGCACAAAAGGGAGTCAGGGACAGAACCAAAGCCATGACTGAAGCAGTTCCACACCCCCCAGAGGAATTAGTCACAGATTAGACATCTAAATGAGGATTAGTCACTCACTGAAAACTAGCTGCAATAACCGGATTTATATGCTGGTGTAGAGTATGTCTGTGTGTGAGAACTACTTCATTAGCAAAAAATAGTTTTTGAGAGCAGGAAAATGTTTTTAAATATCATCAATATCAGATCCATGCTATCTAAAAAAAAACAAAAAACAACCATAGAAGATGAGCGCAAAAAAATAACTATTGAAAGTACTGGTACAGAACAAAATTTACCTCTACAATCTGCAGTTTACACATTTTACAATGGTTTTTTATTCCATTTTTAAACCATTTTTATTCCAGAACAGCACTATAACATAGATTCAAAAGGTTAAGGTCTTGGTAATCACTGGAACAAGTTAAATCTGGAGGAGCCTGAGACAGACACACTTCCCTGAATAAATGCAAGACTTACTAATAACAGGCAAGTCGAATCAAGTATGCTGGTGCAGCGATAGAATGAATACCTCTTGTCAAATGCCTCCTTAAGAACGGAGTTGTGAAGCAATGCTCTATGCTAAGAGTGTACTGTATATCCTTAAGTACTGCCAATAAACAGTGCCTCTGACACACAGATTTCCTCAGGCCTAGATGTAGGATATACTTCAGTCCTTGATTTGACATGTATCATGATGTTATGCGTAAAAATAGCTAATTTGTATGAATGGAGTGGTGACGGATGTTATATCTATCTATATTTGATTTATTGCATCATCATTTGGGCAGCAGCTCCTAAACTTGCTTAACTAACTTGAACTTGAAACTGGGTTGAGATCCAGGAGTGTTATACCTGCGTGTAACGATGAGCCGCAATCTGGGTGCCAAGTCTGGACAGGTATTTGACAATAAATGTAAGTATAAAACCATATAAATGGTTGGCCTTGTAATTGGATGTGGATCAGTCAACTGCCTGCTCTCGCTAAAACATCTCTTACACACTACTTCAGCAGAGGCACTAACGTCAGTCTCTTCTCAGTGCTGTAGAAAATACACCAATTTAAACTCTCAGTAACTTTAAATATCCTACAGGCCGAGCAGGATCTGGGGTGGAAGACACAGGCAGGTGGGCAGGTGGAGGGTCGCACTTGCCGATTAATCGTGGATCTCAGTAACGTTCAACCTGCTCAAAACACGACTTCAGACTAATTACCAGCTTGATCACCTTGGTTTTGAACAATCCAAGCTGAAATGGATGATCAGGAGAGAACATTTCGTGACAAAAATCACCCAACCAGCTGTAAGGGTGGGTTACACATCTAAGTGGTATCAATCTAAAACCATTCCTGAAAACTGCTTCCCAATAGGTAGGCCACCATGTCTTAGATTCCATTATGGTCTGTGAGACCTATGAGCCCAAAACTCAGTTCCTTCATTTTGAAGGAAACAACTGAAGCAGGAACACATATCTAGCCTGTGAGTACCAAGAATGATTTTTTGTGATTACTATTTTAGAAGTTAACTTTTCCGTGTCCAAATCAGTTGTTGGTGAAAACAGTTTGAACACAATCTTAACCATAGGAAATAAGGACTGTGTATTGTTACAGAGTATTCTCACTGGAAGAATTTGATTAAACAAATTGAATTTTTTAGCTGGAGAGAAAACAATGGCAAGGAGTTCAGCAGCATCAGCTGTTCTGCTCTTGTGTGAACCTAGATATTGTATCACGCACTGTTCTGTCAAGTGACTGGTTCATAATACTCACTATTTTTTTCTTGTCTGCACCAGTCTCTTCTGCAGCCTTCTGGTACCTGAAGACAGACAGGGAGACAGACAGAGAGAAGGAGGGGCAAGGGGTGGGAGAGGTTGAGGCCAGAAAAAGGATGAAAAGAAACAACGAAATGACAAAATGAAAAAATGAAACAATGTTGCCCCCTGTTGCCCAAAAATGGTATTTAAAATTTCAGCTGACATTTTTGTCCGTCTCCAACGTACGGCCCTACATATCCTACATATATGTTTACCTAGCAACCTAAAAGAGACGCTGATAAACATCTCAGTGCAGAGGAAATATAGGACAGGTTTGGTCACTTTGTGTTCATAAGCTAAGGTCGAAAAACATAACACCTGCGTGAAGCGACAGGGCCAGGACAAGCAGACAGTTATGCAAGCGATACCAAAGGGATCAGCATACAGTTCATTCCCAGAAGACCAAAAAACACACATGCAACAGGCTAGACCGAATGGTAAGAGGTCAGTGGGACAATCTGCTTAAAAAGTCACTGACACTCAAACCGTATCTTCTATCTCTAGCCGTAAATCATTCACGAAAAAAGCAAGGCAGCAGAAGTGACTCTGGGCCATTTCATGAAGACAAATATGTAATAATATTGACCTGTATACGATACTGACAATGAATAAATGCCTCTCCACTATTACAACTGCACACTGGAACCACTGGGGCAGCTGGCATATAACTGAAAAATCAGTTCTTAAACACACATGGAAAAACACAATTTGATGTGAAATGAGAAATGCAGAAAATTACAGCGAGAAAGAAAGAGAGAAGAAAAGTAGAGAGAAAAGACGGCTGTGAAATATGAGCAAACATTCCTCTCACATTCTTTGGGGTCATTTTTTTCCTTTAAAAATGTAGGTAAACATTAACAGCTCATATGACATAAGCATTTGTCCCACTAGAGATCTTGCTGGCGAGACTAAAGGAAAATTGTGTCTGGAAAAGAGGGTTCAAGCAGCTTACATCTCAAATGACTCTTTTCTCTCTCCACCTCTGACTCACAAAGACAGTCCTCCCATACACACACACACACACACACACACACACACAGACACACACACACACACACACACACACACAGACACACACACACACACACACACACACACACACACACACAGACACACACAAAAGTGCACAGACAGAAAGACAGACAGACAGGAAGACAGTTATACACATGCACACAAAGGTATTATTACATTCAGCATCTTAATAACTGAGTCCAATAGCTGATGATACTACAAGAGATTCATAAAAGTGGAGAACTGTTTATGTCAGTCCCTAAGATAATGAGGTCAGAGAATTCAAGGATATCGGCTCAGAATTCAGAGTTTTTGGCTCCTTTTCCATTTTGTCATCATTCCTTGGGGGAATGACTGATGAGTATAAAGACTACCAAACCTGATGGCAACTAGTAACAATTTATCACTGCTTCGCTAACTGACGCTAAATTAAAAATGTTGTTTCTTTTTCTTTTCTTTTTTCCACAGCAACTTTTAGTATTCACAAAATGGATGTCACTGCAGAGAAGAAAGCAGTGCTCTTTGCAAACAATGCACTTGTAATGTCACAAGGGACAAGACCCTAGAGTCCTAGAGTCTGAGTTTGTGGTACCCCAAGATTCAGAGTCCACATGACGATTCAAGGCCATATTTAGGGTCTATAAGCTAAACACTATACACTGGCTAATCAGCTGAGGAGATAGTGGTCTCAGTACATTTTCAAAGCAGAAGTGGAATGTACTGTCCAAGAATTTTTTGTTCTGTCCTCCTTTGTGACTTGAAGCTGGGCTGCACATCACTGAGTCTGTGGGCAGACACTGCAGCTCTTCTCTGCACACAGTGGAAGTCAGTACAGAAGGAAGCAGATGGCAGAATGCGCTCATCACAATGGCTTATTTGAGGAGAAACACTTTAGTCATGTTTAAGTGACACTGTCATGGCTGGAGGTACATTCTGCCTTGGGGAGCGTGGTGAGCAGGGAGAAGCTGGGCATTGCTTGGCTTGCTTTCTTTGGAGTCTCTAATAGAGAAAAAACTTGCTGGTTTGGTAAAAGACTGCCAGTGGGAAAGAAAATGCCTTCCACATGACAGAAAGCGGGCTTGAACTTTTTATGTAAAATCAGTAGCACGTGGAATAGTCAATTTATGGCATTCTTGGATGCTAACTGCAAATTCTTCTGATTTCCAAAAAAGTATAACCAATCCTGAACTGCCAGTATTTTGGAAGTCTCTGTGTTTTTGAGACTTGTGTGCTCTTGAACTTGACACTAGTTTCATTTTTATGTACTGGGAAAAGGTTTTTAAACTGGCCAAATGTACCTACTGAAGACAAGCAATAGAAGTCCATAGCTTCATCCTAAATCAAAAAGTTGTGTACGGTGATGCTGAGTTTGTCCTTTGGGTTAGTACTAGTTTTAGCAATCCATTTAAAGTGTGTTGAGCTATTAAGCAGAGTATTTCTTGGTTTGGGAATGTTTAATATTCTGATGAGAGAGTCTCTGATGCACAAAGCATTTCCTCATATATCGCTCAGTTAATTCACCTGATTTGTTTGTCAGATTATGCTAAATTAGTCCTGAATCAGTTGCTTCTGAATTAGTTCTAAACTAATCCTAAATTATTGCTGACATTAAAAGATGATTATTCTTTTAACAAACACTGCTGGGAACTTCATCACCATACACATGCTGGGGATTAAATAAAACATTTCATTGGGTACTGAATGAGCGGGTGTAAAATGAAGCCCTCCTGAGAGACTGTGCTGGAAAATCTGTGGTAAATTTTAAGGGCTGAGTGCTCTGCGTAGAGAAACTGAGATTAGATTATGGGGAGATTGTAGGGCCACTTTGAATAAGAGAATTGGCTAATTCCTTAGACATGATAGAAGCTACACACTCATCACAAACAGTTTGGTGGAAACTGCTTTGTGGCATCTGATCTGTGCTGAACTTCTCGATGGTTTGGTCTGTATCTGAAAAGATAAAAGCTGTCTGGCTGATACTCAGAGTGATGCAATGCTATGTGGTTACACTGGAAAATCTACAAATCACTACACACATGGACCCGAGACTGACAAAACAAACAAACAAACAAACAAACAAACAAACAAACAAACAAACAGAAAAGGCAGAACAGGCACCATTTTTGCTATGCCCCGTTCAGATTTCTATTATTACATAATAAATATTCAATCCATATTACTTCTGAAACCTACAGGCAGTTTTGTTATTTTGATTGTTTCAACACTCTCACAACGGCTGTTGCTTTCTTACACTAATATCTGTCAAACAAGGAACTGATGAGAACCATTCTTGGTCAAGGACCGTGGCATATGTAAATCAACAAAGTGGTAGGTGTGTGTTGTCGCATGACTGATAGTCAGAAATGTTTTCCTGGGCTGGCACACGCCCGTTTAAGGCGCTGTCTCAGAGAGCAGAGGTGAAATCTGTGTATAGGATTCACGCTTTGAATCCACATTTGCTACAATTGCAGACTGAATCCCAGAGTTCAAGGGGACATCACTGGTCAAGGGGACATCCCTTGATGGATGTGTCACCCAGAGCCAATCATGCTCTCAGCAGTTGTGACAGACAGACAGCCAAGTGGGTGAAATGCTTTCTGACTCACGGATGAGTCACAGATAAAGGTTAGATATGCTTTCTATTTATCAACAAAACACACTGCCACCTTTGAAAGGAAATGGAGCATAAATGGGGTTGTTACCATGGTAGACAAAGAAGAGTCTGCTGGGGCTTTTTGTATGTTTTTTTTTAGTGGTGAAGAACCATAAACAAGGTGCAACCTACACAAGTTTGACAGGTGTGCTGGTGGGTTCTTTTTCATCTATGTTAAAATGTTGAATTTGGATATTTGCGTCACAGTGACTTTGGGACCAGCCTTAGAAGGGTTGAATGAAAAGACTATAAAGTTGGACAGGTCAGGTATCCCTGACTAAGAGGATCCAGATCCCCAGGTTTAGTTGACATCAAACCCTGGAAAACGTTTGGGATCTGGCTGATATGAGAGGGACAACGACGTCTGGTTACCTGGTTCTTCTCAACAATATAATGTCCTTTTTTTTTTCTTTTCAATATTGACTCTACATTTTCTCCTCCTCCCCCTCACATCTACCAGTTTATTCTACATCATTAATAAAGGTAACAGGACAACACCAAATATTTTAATAGGAGATTTAATTTCATACACATTACACTGTTACTGTATGCGCGTGTGTGTGTCATACACAAGTTCCTCATTACTCTATTTCCTCATCAAAAGCCTTATCAATGCCAATAAAGAAGCAATGTTTATCTTGTGCCCTACCAAAACACGCACTGAAGAAAACCTAATTATATAAGTAACAGTAATTAATTGCTCTAAACATTTTCTGTTCATGTGTATTATAAAAACACAGTAAGGAACAGGTCTAAATATATGCTGTTTCCTAAGAAGCCTCCCATGATCCACCTAAAATAAAATAAGGTTTAAAACAAAGCCCTAGGATAAAGACTTAAGCACATTTAATCTAAAATGGTGTAATCAGCAAAACCGACATATAGTGATCACTGAAAGAGATGACTTACTTTGAGAAGCGCTCAGCTATGGCGTTGCTCTTGCCACGGGAACTGACCAATGAGAGCTCTTTTGCTGTGATGCGTAATGAACTTGACGCCCACTGCCCACGGCTGAATCTCCCTGCCTCCATGATAGATGCTGATGATTTTCACAACACGCTGACAGGGATAAAGGTACATTATAAATAAAGTGTGAGACCACTGCTGAGAACTTTTTGCTCCCAGAATCTGAACAGCTTTTTAGATATTACATTCAAGAAATTACATACAAAGGCAAAGGAACAGAGTAACTACACGTTTGGTAGAAAACTGAGTAACAGTCTAACTAGGCCTTTCTAATATCTGTTCTATCTTTTGACAAACTGTCATGGCTCAACTATGCTCTGTTCAAAATGATCACTTATCTACCTGGAGCATATTTGGCTGGACAACCACAACAACAAAATATATTTTTAAACCACCTTTCTCAATTTTACCTCATGTGTAGTTACTGCTCTCTGCCTCTGTAGGTCAATTCTATTTTCTACTATTTCCTAAAAACTCCAAAACATTAAACACATTTTGACATATTGCAGTGGTTTCTGTAGATTAAGCCATTAAATGTTCATTTTGCAAAGATTTCCATCATTAACAGCAGTCAGGAATGTGGCTGACATCAGCAATGAAAACACATTAAGCAAAAACAAAACCTATTTACACCTCTTACGAAGCCAAACAAAACATCAAAGTTTCTTCATATAAAATGGAACCGCTACATTCTTTAGAGTTTTGTCATTGCTGACTCCCAGAAGACTGCAGAATGTTTAAATACGCATATGTAAAACCGGAGCATTACAGCTGATTACATAAGTCATAAGTCAGCTCTGTTACCTAAGTCAGAATGAGTAAATGTGTTGTGGATGTGATACATGATTTTTTCATTTGATTTTCATTAATTATGCCATTTTATGTCCAGTCTCTTTCATTGATAATGCCATTATATATCCATTCTGTTTTTATCTATATGACCTGCCTATGCTGCCTTGCTGAAGGATCTACATTTACAGTTACACTTATTCATTTAGCAGACACTTTCATCCAAAGTGACTTCCTACTTGCAGTTTTGATGGTCATGCCAAAAAAAAAAAAAATTCTTGTCATTTTCATTTTTAATGAGCAATCCATTAAGAGTTTCTTCTCTGTGTAAATATTCACTCAAGGTCCCCTGCAGAATACCAACAGAGACACATCAGAAATGTTATACACAGATTCACAGAGGGGGGCCCAAATAATCCACTCTGAATCAGCCAATGGTGTGTCACACAGAGAGAGACAGACTGTGCTAATGTACAGCAGTGTTACTGCTGCAACTGGGGAAAGGGACACCACCATGGTCTAAGACTGAAACACTGAGGCTTTGTTGGTTTGTTTATGCGCACACGCAAATGTGTGTGTGTGTGTGTGTGTGTGTGTGTGTGTGAGGATCACTGCTTTGAATGACAATCATTCACATCTTGTCAGCCTCAAAAGAATAAATCTTCATCAAAATGTTGTATCCATTTTTTCTATCATATGTAGACCTATCTGCTTATTCTTCCTTCTCATTATTTTCAATGTTACACAACTATAATAACAGTACAATAGTCATATGTCTTGACAGTCTTTCCATCAGAGACTTTATCAGTGTTCTAGATTTGGAAAACAGAAATTAGGCTAAATGGTGACATTTCACGTTGTCTCCTTTAAACATGCAGGTTATTTATAAACCCTTGTTTAAGCAGATTTTGAACTTGGTCTCCTCCAGAAATCTCTCCTAAAACCTTTGAACATCAACTCCTATTTCGTTAAGGTGAGTGAAAAATAGAAGCTGTGGTTGGAATGTGGGTGACACTGTGGTGAATTTCCGCTGAAGGCATCAATGAGCAGGACAAGACTAGACTTGTGTTGATCTCACTGTTGTCATACAGTGCTTAACAGCATATCTGGCCAAACACAGGACAGATATAAGGATCTGGGGGAAAAGAAAAGAAAAGTAAAGAAAAGTAAAGAAAAGAAAAGAAAGCATGCCAGCAGCTCCTCCTGAAGATCTCATGTCCTGTTCACATCTTAAACTGCACACTCTCACGTACACGCACGGTGACATGTACAAAGTGTACAAATACAAACAGAGTCCATGGAGATAGATACACACATTCACACACAGGGACCCAGGGCTTAAACAAGAAAGGAAAAGCAACAGAAAGTTCACCTAGAAGAGGCTTAGGCGTCATTAAAACAGTTATTTGTCAGAGAGGGAGGTGACTCTGACTAAAGCAACAAAACCACAGGGGAGAGGCTCACCTCAAATCTGACACACCTGCCCAGATTGTTGGCAGGTTCACGTGTATCCGTCATTTTGAAAAAGTGGATTAATGTTTGCTAACATTGTTTGACATACGTCATCCAGCTCTACACATGTGCATCTGTTTACAGGTGTTATTTGACTTAAATCATCAAAGCCACACCTACATGTGTAAAGGCGAGCAGTGTATTACAGGTGCATGGAGATGTTCAGCTCAAAATGTACTGTGAATTGACTTTACACATTAACGCAAAGACATACAGAGGCAAAGCATGCCTCAAATGCACAAACAGAGGCACAGATTAGGGGATAGCACAGTGGCTACATATTTAAACATGTAGGTCTATTCATGCAGACCTTTCATCAGCATAAGCGGAAAGCTATGGTAACACGTCTAAAGCCACACATGTATTATCATGGAAACAGATGGTTACACTCTCATGATGAAATGTAGGTTTCTTCACAGTGTTAGGCTGTCAGGTCACAATGAATAAATCTTAACGGGCTGGTTAACTTGAACACTGCATTAAGCACAAGCATGTGGAAAACACGCCTCAAGTCTAATGTGAACTTCTCTGGTGAGCACACAGTGGTAAATGTGTGAGGTTCAAGACTTTACACGACAAGGTAATTAAATTGTGATATCAAAAGGTAGACATTTGTTAGCGACAGCTAATTGTTTCGTAACCATTACGCTGGGTGCTGATCAAATAAATGTGATGTTGATGGGCTTTTTTTGTATAGAAATAAAGACTTACTTAGAAAGAAGCCAATGAAACATGCTGGTTGGCTAGCTTCATATCTTTGTTGTAGTCTGATACCAGCGCATCAACATTAGGCAAAGATTAGTTAGGGAGGGATATTACATGTACACTGTCACAATACCTGACAATTAGTTACTGTGTGAAGTTTGCACGGATGGGAAAGGGGGACTGGCATAGAAAAGTTGCATTTAGTTTAGGTTTGTTTCTGTAGGCAACAAAAAGACCAACAAGAGCAAGTGAACTTTGTCTTACTTTAAGTATTATATGGTGATATTATTATTGCTGTTGTTGTTGTTGTTGTTGTTACTGAGTCTTAACACTTTGGAAGCTTATGTGCTTATGTGCCCCTACAGATATGGACTTTGAGGGCAACAGTACTTTCAAACAAATATTTCAAACTTATATCACCAGAAGATTTTCTTTTTTAAAGAATAAGTTTGAAGACAAAAGTGAAAGCTGACTGATTGTTATGTCACTGATCTCTGAACATGCCCTTTGCTCTGTGGCTGCCTAGAGACAGAGTGAGTAACCAAAGCAACATGACACCAAAATAGATGATAAGAGAGCATTGCCCAATACACCTCAGAAGTGCTGAGAGGCTATAATATCGAATGGGTTTCGGTCAAACCGAGCAAGTTCTGCAACTTCCGGTTCAAAGTCCTATATATCCTCCTTAACCTGAGGCAAACTTAGCATTGTGTGTTTTGCTGGGGGGAATGGAGGGACCTCCCCTTCCTCGCGCTCATGTGACAATAGAGATGACACTGCGGCTTCATGATGATCCTGGTTGCATTGGCCTTAATCCACGCATGGCCTTTCAGAGGGTCACCAAGCACAAATAGTCTATTTCAGTACGAAAACCACAGCTAGCTAGCCTAATGAAAGAAAAATGAAAAGATTCAGAGCATCGTAATTTACAGGACCCTCACAAAAAAATCCTAGAAATATTACAACTGAGAAAGAGACTCCAGGAGCTACTGTTGTTAGGATGGAGGGCAACTAAGGGGGATTTAATTCTTGCATGTTTGGTTTTGTTGTGTATGATCACACCCCCTGTGTGTTTATATGAGGTAAGGACCAGGCACGAGAGTGAAAATATCGCACTAGGCTACTTGATGAATTCCTGCAAATGCAGTGGTCAAGTTCAAGTTCCAAAATTGTTTTAATTATTCATAAGTTCATAATTATTCTATTAATGTTGCTTTAACAGCTACAAGAAATAGCCTAACAGGCTTCATAGTCTACTGTATATAAGCCCTCTGTAGTTCATGACTTATTTTCATAAATAAAAACATTTCAAAAACACCGCCCCCCCCCCCCTCTGATTTTTTCACAAATTGCACCCTGTTTTGAATACTCCGAAAGCAACACTGGTGGGCCCAGTAAACTACAGAAAACAAACCAGGTAAAATGTAACTTGCACAAAAAACAGAAACAGAATGTTAATTGTACTTTTGCCTTATATGCAATAAGGAGTACAAGTAGTGGTAAATGGTAGCAATAAAGTAATAGTGATTCACTATGTTATGATATCAAGCTAAAACACACAGTGGCCCAGCCATTTCGAACACTGCTCAAAGGCCTGTTTCTTCCGACATGAACTAGAAGTCAAACTGGCTCTGCATCTGAGTGTCACGTTCAAAAAAGTCACCAAACTCACTATTCAACTCTTCTGACAAACAAAAGCCTTCTAGTTTGACATCCAACTAAAACAGCACAAGACAATGCAACACCAAACTTTGAGCCCATTTTCACTAGCCAATATTTCTAAATACTGAATAAGTGAGAGTCAATTCATTTTATAGTTTTAACACAGAAAGTCACAAAAGAAACACAAACTGTTAGATCCCACTTTAACACCAGCAATCAAAAGCTGATTTTCTCTGTTATATAAGACAAAAGAACTGCTGAGGTGTTAACAATTGGTTTTGACTACATTATAGTTCAGTTTAAAACACAAACCTTTTCCTTTTGTGGAAGGCTCTCCTGGGGGTAAGTTGTTTTGTTATTATGGTTACCTAAGTTTTCTGGTCACAAAATCCATCAAGTTTCGGTTTGGCCACTTATCTCACTTCACGTCCGGTGTGACATTCTCTTCCAGAGAAACCTTGCGATACCTGACACTCCTTGTGGCTGGCCGTTCTGTGGGAGTGTTTAAGGGTGGGGCTAAAGGAAAGGTGTCATGGTACAGGACATCTCAAGCCATGTGACTCCTTGCATCAATGGCCCTAGGCATTGCATTTCACCTGCCAGGTGCTGACTGTGTGTGTGTGTGTGTGTGTGTGTCCACATACATTATTCCTGGAGGTCTAACAACGCTCTGTGCTCTCCTGCTGTTCCATGCAAATGGTCTGGTCAAATATACTTAAAGGGATAAAGATACCTGGAAACCAACAGCTTTCATAGCCTAACTGCTTTTGTGCAGGAGGATAAAATGAAAAAAGAAAGGAATTTGAAGGAGAATTAGAAAAGTGAAAAGGTGAGGTCAGGTGATGCATATGCAGCGGTATGAAGTGAAGGACTGAGGAAAAAAAAGAATGGCTGATGGATGAGTATTTATCGTGGTTATCTTTGGGAAAAACGTTATAGGACTGAAACGTTATAAAGCACTCTATATCTGATGTCACTTTATCTTTTTCAAACACCACAATACAAATGTTCACAGCTTCATCTCGACAAAAAAGTTAAATAAGAGATTACCACTTAAGCACATAAGATTATCAATTGCCCTTCAACCGACAAAACACAAGTAACGATAACCACTGCGATTAAACAATTCTGCGGTGAGAGGACGGGTTGCGTTCGCCCAGTGGCTATGAATATGGGATTAGAAAACCTGACGTAATAGGTTGAGCCAAGCAGTACGCTCTCAAGCAACGTGAACTCCGAAAAAACTAAACAAAAAGAAAGAGAAAGAGAGAGAGAGAGAGAGAGAGAGGGAGAGAGAGAGAGAGAGAGAGAGACAAATGCTACATTCAACGAATCATTCATTCCTGTCTAGTGCGGTAAAGGTAGCCTACATAAAATAGACAGTCTGTATTGTTTCCTTGTTCCCTGCTGGCATTGCACTGAATACCAAGCAAATGCCCACAGTTCTCCAGGGACATAGCACTCGGACTGTGATGCATCATGACGGGACATCCATGCATGCCACATGACACTTTGCGAATGCTGGTTTCAAATTTGAATCGAAGAGCTGTTTAAAAGAGTGGTGTCGTCGTCAAAATTTAACAAAAACAAAATTGTCTGTACATGTAAGTTGAAAGAGAGGAGAGAAATGTTGGAAAACAGCATAAACAACTGTTATCAAGGGTGGACGACTGAAAGGTGTTGGAATTGGTTCAGTGGCTAAACACGAAGTCGTGGTAAATAGCCTACAGTTAGCCTTACCTATCAAAGTATGTGATATCGGCTGAATTTTAAACTATTCAGAGATTTTCAAAAAATGTCAAACAGACACAAATACAAAGTCGCGAAGTACAGACCGTTTTAAAATAAAACCACCGCTGGTCTGTGGTCCTTGAAGATGGAAATAATGCAGCACTCACTTACTTTTGACAGGTGCTGATTTTCGTCTTCCCGGATTGATGCAGCCGAGCACTCAGTCCTTAGAAAACAGCCGTTGACTCCAGTTGTTCTCCTTCCCGTTGAATATGAGCAGATGGGTTTGCTCTTTAATTATGCTTACAGTGTGACAGAGCTGACTTTTTTTTTTTTTTTTTTACAAGTATATCTCTTCACCCTTTGTCCTTGGTTTCGTGACGGTTTATTAGAGACACTAAATATTTTCCAGGCCTTGTTCATGTGTCTTTAGGCTGCAATATATTTCAGTGGACTGTCATGAGGAGACAAAGCTTGACATCCAACCTCCCACTTCCCCAGAGTGGCAGTAGAATGTTTGAGGAGGAGATTCTTGGTCCATCTAGTGGCTGTTACTGGCGCCTCCCGATTAGGTTGCAGTTTGGGCAGAAAATTTGCAGATGAACCTGACCTGACTTGAAAAAAGGTTTTTAACTGTTCATGTACAACAGACAAGCTACCCAATAAGTTTTAAGTAATTTCAAACAATTGTCTTGGTTATTCAAGAGCAATAATATCAAGAGCAATAACTCGAATCGCTATGTTGCTAGTGTGGCAACACAGTCAACCACACTACATTAATTACTGTACTTTTGCCCTTTCATAACTAGCTATGTAAACGAATTAAAGCGTCTGGAAATGCCTTTTCCCCCCTCTGTTTCCTCCTGTGATCAGTTTTCAGTTCTTTTAGGGTGTCCTAAATTTATGAGTTTTGCCAATGTAGCTTCGGTCAAAGAGTTTGATCTCCTAAGCACATGTATCTTCTTATCTCATCTGGTCTCACCTCATCTCATCTTATATAGGCTATCCCTACTAGCAGTAGGTGATTTATTATTTTTTAACATGAGGGATGGCCCAATGGTCACTGACACTACTTTATAGAGTATATAGGGGGATGGCCGATTATCAAGGGGGATGCATTTTGGTCATTTTGCTAACAAGTGGGGTGGCATCCCCCCTCATCCTACAAATCACCTACTGCCTACTAGTACCAGTATAAGCCCATCTGGCCCAATCCAACAAGAAGCCTAAAGACACCCCCCCAACCCCTCCACCCCCACCTTGGATCAGCTACACTCCATAACTTGGGTGACCACAGGTTTCCAAAATTAGTTCAGTCCTAGACAATGATTAGTGAAGATGTCTGATGTCAGTAAATATCATACTCTATGCTTAAATAGTGGGTAAGGAACATTCTTTCACACAAGATAATTGTTTAAAGAGGAAGAAAGATTGTTTTACACACCCTGAAATTTCACCAATTCTTCACACCCTTTATGAAGACAAATAACTATAAAACAAGCTACTTTTTCATTATATTGGGAAAGAGATATCAGTCTCCTCTATTAAGTAAACAGTGCCAGTATATGTTGTATGAATATCAGAGAACAGACTCTGAAGGAGGAGTTCATATCTATGGCAAAATACAAATATTTATACTATTTATTGATATTACTGGGCATTACAATGCATAAGAAATGTGACATGACATATCACACAAGGTTATATTAACATTGTACATTGTTTTAGGGGGTACTATGAGTGGTATTACATTGAATAAAAAAAGCAATGCACAATATTCAGTTCAAAATAACTATTAGAACAGTACTTTTCAGCACATAGAATTTATTATTACTTGGAAAATCCTTACATTTCCAAGTCATTCCACATTCCATAAGTTTTGTTCAAATAAAGAAAAAATAAAAACGTCTAAAATACATTTTTAAAAATGAAATGAAAAACAATATTTTCACTTGAAAACATACAAAAGAACTGACTTAAAAAAAATCAAAATGATGTCACTGGACATATATGGTCACATATGGTCATACATGAACATTCTCACAGTAGTCTAAATTGTCAAACTATGACACAAAGAAAAATACATGACAAAAAGAAAAAATAAAAATAATAAATTAAAAACGTAAATACTGTCTGTCCAGCCACCTTCCTAAGGATCCCAAAATTCCAAGAATCCTAAAATTCATCAACTTTATTTCAAGTCTCACATATCCTATTAAGTCTACTTTTTGTTACTCTCCTCAGTTGAGAACAGATTTGAGAAAAAGTTTTAAAAAATACTTCTATAATTCCACTTGACCTACCTTATGGATATGTCCATACAAAAATATATTTTATAAAAATAAAACTTTAAGTGAAACGGCAACAACCTCTTAAATCGTGCCGCTAATAAGACACGTAGCATCATGATAAAATTAGAAAATCATAAAACTGAGGAGTCTATTCTTTTAGCCTTGTATTCAAAAACAAAACAAAACAAAAATATCAAAATCACGTACGATCCAGATATCAGTGTTTTAAACGTAAGACTCGGTCACATTCAACACAGTAGTTACTCTGTAGGTTGAATCACACGTACTGTGGATCCTTTTGTGGCACCCCTAAGAGGAGAATGCAGGATTTATTATACATGTATGTTTACTCACAAAGAAAACACATTTGTATTTATAAAAGCAGGCAAAATTTGAAATATTCAAGATAGATACCTGATTTGAGAATGCAGCGAAATGTCACTACAGCAATGATCAAGATAAGAGTCACCACAGCAACAGCCAAACAGCTAAATCTGTTAAGTCACAGAAAAATTACATTCTGTCATTTTTTTTAAGTCTGGAAAAGTGAGTGAGTGTACATTTGAAATGACAAAACAGACTTACATAATAGTAGACTGGGAAATCATGTATCCACTGAAAATTTCGGGGGGTGATGTTGGACCTAGAGTAACAATATAAACAAAAATTCTGAAATAAGAAAAAAAATTAAACAAAAAGCAAAAAAAGTACTGTTAACATACACCAACAAATCCTTAGGATCAACAAAACCAGACAGTTTGGTGCTGAAGGTTGAATAACCTGAATTCAGATAAGCTTCCGTAAGTGTCCTTAAAATGACCGCTTTGCACTCTGTCTTGTCATGGATGAGTTGAGGGTGTCTTTTGTATGTACTTGTTTTCTCCACAATAAGTTAAACACTCATTTAGTAAGCCTTCATAGGAGTATGTCATTTAAACATGGACTTGAAATAATATTAAAGTTTTGCATGATTTTGAAGATCTGACTGCTCCCCTTCCCTGGCCTTTAGGACAGCCTCCCCTTTTTTATGAAATTTTGAATCACTGCTACAGAGCAGAGATTCTGTACGTAAATGAAGCCACCTTTTGACTATTTATCAACTTAACCACATTGTATGCAATGAGTATTTTGAATATAATATAAACAACAGTTAAGGTTAATTCACTGTACCTCTAACACATCGTTCTGGATTGTCCGTGGATTCAATATATCCATCCTCACATCCACATTTGGCATCAGAGTAAGAGGTACAGTGCTCTAATTCTATCCTGCCAAGCTCTGTAAGTAGAGCAAATTTTGAAATGAATGTTTACACTGAGGGCAGACAAACAGGACAGAACGCAGAAAAACTTAAGGTGTAGCTATTTTTACCAAGGTTGCAACAAATGTGAGAATTCAAAGTGGAGGTTAAATATGAAGACTCACCTGTGCAGTTTGAGCAGCGTTGACAGACAAAAGCGTGTAGAGATCCATCAGGTTCGACGATGCCATTCTGTATGGCGAAAGTTCCTGGAATGAAATAGCGAGACGTGATACGGGTTTTGTCGAAATGTAAGAGGCTGGACAATGATTTTCTTTACTCTTTAATTGCGTTATAATCGATTTTTAAAAAAAAGGCCACACAGTGTTAGTAATACTTTGTAATTCAGACTCACCAGGGCCGCAAGTCGTTTCGCAAGGGACACTGTACGCTACTAGAAGCGTACCGATCTGTAGAAAAAAGGAGATATTTCACATGTTAAAATCTGAAACTTCACTCCATATATGAATTCCACGACCCAGGATTCCCCAGTCATCTGCATACCCTAAGTAAAATGGCGACAAAGTCCAGTAGGCATGTTACTTTTCCAGATTAAAAAGAAAATCCGTCCTCACCTCCTAATACCTGTGTAACAACAGGTAGGCTAATTTACTAACTCCACTCACCGCTAAAACAAAGCACAAAACAAAATGCTAAACGTGAGATAAACTGCGTAAAATTTTCCTAAGGCTCGCGTCTCACCATAGCAACCTCAGCATACATTCCGACGTCGAGTCGAAGCAGTTGTGAAAATTTGCCTTTGTCTTTCGCATTCACAGTTGTGTGGATTGCACACATATCTCTGTAAGAACTCAGCTGTGGCAGTGTTATATTTATTGCTGAGACAAAGTGTGACGTTAGAAGGGAGGGACTGCTCTTCACCCGAGGCAATGCTTGTGTGTGTGTGTGTGTGTGTATCTGTCGGTCGATCGGTCGGTCCGTAGGTAGGTAAATGGGTGTGTGCGGGAGAGAGAGAAAGAGAAAGAGAAAGAGAGGGAGAGAGAGATCGCGTCAAAACAGTCTGTGCAAACAAAATGATTTACCAAATTCACTCCACCGTCAATACTTTTAAACCACACTCAGGCAACTAGGCCAGGTTAGTATGACTAAATTAAACAGTCATGCGTGCTGCATAATTTTCTCAGCAGCTACACCTTGGTAAAGTCCACGTACTACTTTTGGTGTGCGTCATTCACTTTTATCACTCCATTACTTTCGTGGCTACTATGTACATAACTGGATAGGATTAAACATACTTTCTTACTCTTTTTAAGTGATAACATGGTACTATGTAGGACTCGAGTCTGACGTCAAGGAAATCGAATCTGAAACATCTTGTTTTATTTTGTAAATTGAGTGGTTACTCAGACAACCGCGCGTTGCCCTCAGTTTAGATCTATTTCGCAATTAATCGGCTGAAGTCCAGAGAACCGTGATTACTGTAGCAATGTATGTGTTGAACCCGTACTGTCAAGGGGGTGACACCGGGAATAAGCGTTGTCATTTGAAGTAAAGTTACGAGAAAGAAGCGCAACGGTGAGCCAGAGTCAGTTACTTATATTTTTATTTACCTATTAAATGTGGAACGAAGAAATTACTTTGCATGTTTCGTTGCAATCTAAGCCCACAGCTTTACGGATAACCTCAGTGAAAAATACTTAGCAGTCCATGTCTTATTAGCACTCATTTTTTAGCACTCATTCTGTGTAACGGTTGACTCCAAATTGCACCTCCATCAATTGTGTTGCAGAAACAAATTGAGATCCCCATACACTCGCACAACCTGATGTGCTGCAGCAGATGCCGCTACGACTTCCAGTCTATTTCAAACATCACTCACATCATTGTCAACTGTGACAGGCAGAAGGCATGCACACTCAACGTTTCAAAAAGCCAATTTAGGTCATCTTATTGGATTTTTCTTAAGTCGTAAGTAGAGTGGTGTGGTTTGTCTTAGAACTCCTGGGCCAGGCAGAACCATTATGAGGGCTGGTTCTGGCCCGTGGGCCGAATAATGCCCAGGTCTCATCTATAGGGAATCTGAATTCCTCGGACAGAGTTGATGGTCTCTGTACCGACTGTTTTTGGCCAGTGCTTGGAGGAGGAGGCTGTTCTGATGCACTTGCGACTTTATGTGCTCCAAGGCCTTCAAAATCATTTGGTCACACTCTGTAGGTAAGAAAAGAAATGTTTTATAGAACATTATGTACATAGCATCGAGAAACGTTTGAAATTCAGTGGCTTTCCAGCGATCAACTTCCTTCAGTGATCTCCCCTTTCTACCTGACTCTTTGGGCAATTTGTTCCATCTAGGACCGGTTTGTCTGAGATGGCATCCACAGCCAGATGAACTTCCTCATAACACCCAAACATAGCAGATGCATGAAATCGAACACAAATTGTGAGACTGTTACAATGTTAAGTCTAATGAGAGCACTCTCACCATCCCTGTGATGGTTGCTGTGTAGTTGGGCTTTAAAGCTCTCATCTGTTCTAGGGGTTGCATTTGTTTCTGGGTAGTTCATTTTATTGTTGGACCAAAAACCTTCCTGAGCACATCTCTAACATCCGTAGTAGGAGTTATGGGATTTTATGTTCTTAATAAATGCTCTTGCTGGTGTGTCACAGACAAATGCCGAAATTTCTACTTCGTATCATTTAGACATACACAACACCATCAGATACAATCCTTTCCATCTCCATGACAAAATCAGAGAGGAACTCATTTGCATCTGATGGATTTGAGTGTCCAGATTAAAGTGCAACAACAAAAGGAATTCGGTTGGGGTCCTTCTCAGTCAGTGCCAGTATGGGCCAAAATTGTTTGTTGCTGCTCTTGAAAAGCGGCTTTTCATCAACATTGATTCGGAGATGGAGTGTATGTATGCTCTGTAGTGTGGGACTGTCCTCTATCCTTAACTTTATACCATTAGCTATTCCAAAATAGTGCATAGAGCCCCCTGCTTTTGATTGCACCTCTGTGCCGGTTCAAGTTGACAGGTGTTTGCGGCCAACTTTTGGGAGACTGGCATTTGGCAAGTGCTTCCTAAGCACAGACAGAGGACTGGAGAGATGACTGAGAGTTGTGTTGGTTGCTGCTACCCATTCCCTCAAATCGTCATGTAAGTTGTTAGTATTATTGTCATCACTGTCCTCGTCTTGCTAAACAGAGTTATAATAATCACTTTTTGTGTTTTCTTACTGACCAGAGGTGGTGCTTATATCTTCCTGACCAGAGGTGGCACTAAACCAGTCTCCTTCTCCATCACTCTCACAACTGTCTACTTCTCTCGGCAAGACAGCCGTGTTGGAATCCACAAGGATGGTGTTGTGAGTACAGAGACAGAGCGCAACGCATCAACGGGGGGAAAACCACGCCCCTTGTGGGGAAGACATTCTGCGAAGTTAAAAGGGAGTGAATGGGAAATTGTGGGACACCATGTCTTGAAACAGCTTTAACATAAAATGTCAACACCAGCCTATTTCAATACCCTTCTTCCTGAAGAAAGGGCCAGATATATAGAAAAACTAAATCTGATTGGACTCCCTCAGTGTCCCTTTTCTATCCCAAAATCAATGTGGAAAAATGACCCCACGGTATGGATGCCCTAAGATGCCATGAATTACACCCTAAGCCTTAAGATGCCACGAATTATGAAGAAAAGAAACTTTGTTTTCTTGAAATAACAACATAATTAATTTGAGATCTCAAGAAATCCCGAGAAAACATTTCGTTACTTCGTAATAATGGCAAACAAGTTGAAATCTTGAGAATACAAAGAAAAATAACATGTTATCACGAGAAAAACAGAATGTAAATTAAATGTAAACTCATGGCATCTTAGGGTTCCATCCCACGGAGTGACCAGTCATCACTTATTTTGACTTGTGCCATTACCAGGTAGGCAAAGCTAGTCAGTATTGTCATCTAGATAGCGAACATTCTGATCAAAACACTCAAGTCTATAGCCTACTATCAAGCAACATATTATTAGCACTACTATTACCATTATCGTCCTTGTTCTGTATCAGCCTGAATCAAAGATGTATGAACTTGTCATCTTGCTATCTTTTCATCTAAGATCAAAATGCTCAAGTATAGTTGCACTATTACATATTATTAGCACTACTATTACCATTACCCTCGATGTTCTGTATCAATCTGAATCAATTTTGTATGAACTTGCCATATTGTCATGTAAGATCAAATGCTCACATTAAACTGTAGGCCTAGTATCATATATTAGTGTTAGCGTTACTTTCACTGTTATGACATGCTATCTGGGTAGTTGGAGCATAAGGCCCCTGTGGCTAGTGAGCCCTCCTGTCTGTTAATAGTTTTAAGCTAACTATTACATCTTTTTGGCTCTGTTTTGTGTTTGGAATCCTGCAAAAACTTAAATCAAGATTAGTTATCTTATTTGCCATGCAACCCACTATGCAACAGCTTTGTAGCATGGTTGCAGTTGTATTTTTAAGACTATGAAGAGAACTGTGCAATGCAAATCCATGGAAAATGCAGCATTGTTTTTCTCCACGGAATGACCATTGCCTAAATGTGCTCTATCTCTGTTGCTATTAATTGACTGTAGCATAGCTACAGCTGGTGAGCAGCAGCTAACAGCTGACTTCAGGCAAGACAGAACACAGCGGAATTCACCACAACTTAGTGTGATGGATGATTTGCTAACCCCTCCATCATCAATGCAGTTTGATGGCAATCTCTCTGAATATTGGAAATGATTTAAGCAGAGATTCAACATATACCTTGCTGCAAGTGGAGCAGGGGGAGATGATGACAAGAAAAAGGTGTCAGTGAGGGAGCTGTGGAAATCTGCAATAGCTTCCAATTAAACGAGGGTGAGCTGACACTGAATGTCCTAATGGAGAAATTTGAGGAGTACTTTGTACCAAGCACAAATGTCACGTATGAGAGATACAAGTTCTTTATGTGTGATCAGAAACAAAGAGTTAGTTTTGATCAATGTTCGGCTGAGCTTCTCACATTGGTCAAGTCCTGTGAATTCAAAGAAATAAAAGACCAGCTTCATAAAAGACAAAATAGTCACAGGACAACCAGATAATGGTCTTAGAGAACAGCTACTGCCTGAGAAAGACCTAACCTTGGAAGGGGCTGTGCATATGTGTAGGGCAGCAGAGACCACACGGACACTGTGCAGGGAAGACACAACTGTCTACGCTGTAAAAACAGGGGGACAGTGTACAAAACGTTTGCCAATGCCAAAAACACAGAAAAATACACAGAGAAAAAAACAACCAGCAATTACAGAAAAAGTGGAGGTGTGCACATGCTAAAGTCATGCGCAGCATATGGAAAGACTTGTAATAACTGTGGCTAAAAGAACCACTCTGCAAACTGCTGTAGATCTGCTGTAGCCTCAGGGAGAAAGGTCCACACAGTTGATGAAGAGCTGGGAGAATTTTTTGTTGATAGTGTACAGGGAGGTGCTACCGAGAAAGCCGAGTAGTACCAGTGACTGTGAATGACACAGTTGTACTATTCAAGCTTTATACTGGAGCCCAGGTAAAACTGTTGTCTGCAGCTGATTTCAACACACTCAAAGTGAAAAGAGGAATTCATCCCAAGAAAATCAAAGTGACTGGCTACACTGGAGAGAATGTTCCAGTTAAAGGGAGCTGTCTAGTGACTTTCAAACACAAGGGCCAGTGCCTGAAATCTCAGCTACTGATTGTGGAACAGGATGTACAACCCATACTAGGTCTCACTGCATGTGAAAAGCTTAACTTGGTTAGAGTCTTTCACAGCCCCAGAATGATCAAAACTCACTCATGGAGGAGTATGAGAATGTTTTTGAGGGACTTGGATGCTTGCAAGGCCTGCACAAAATTCATGTTGATGAAAATGTGAGTATTGTTGTTCATGTGTGAAGGAAGGTTCCATTCGCACTGAGGCAAAAACTGAAGAGGGAACTTGCATGCATGGAGAAGCTATAGGTCATGCAAAAAGTTGATGAACCAACAGACTGGGTAAGCTCACTGGTGATCTTGCAAAAGAAAAATGGATCATTTAGAGCAGACCAAATACTGCCCGCGGCCCGACTCTGACCGGCCAGAGTCGGCATTACGAGACGATTTGAGTCGGCATTACGAGACGAAACACGGGAAGAAATGCAGGGACTTGACTGAGGCTGAGAGAGCGCGAACTTCAGAAGATTTGCTAGCGAAGCTAGCAAAACGACAAGGCTATTTTACCAAGCTACACGCAGCGACCAAGACCAGCTTTGTAATATCCCACAAAATCGCTAAAAACAGTAAGCCATTCTCGGAGGGCGAGTTTGTCAAAGAGTGCTTGGTGGACTCTGCAGCGCTAATATGCCCGGAGAATAAAGAAGCATTTGAGAAAGTCCCCAGTGAGGCCAATGAAAGGAACGACAACGGGGAGCGATCTGTTCAAGGAGGTAAATGCATGCATGGTCAAGCTTGGACTGAAATGGGACAAACTGGTTGGTGTCACTGCTGATGGTTGTCCGAATCTGACGGGGAAAAATGTCGCACTTTTGAAACAGATCCAAGATAAAGTGACTGAACTCGACACAGAGCATAATTTGGTGTTTATACATTGTATTATACATCAGCATGCGTTGTGCAAGTCAGTGCTAAAACTTAACCATGTTGTTGATGTTGTAACTAAAACAGTTAACTTTATAAGGGGAACAAGCATTGAATCACAGGCAGTTTGTTGCACTTTTAGAGGAGCATGAGAATGAACATGGTGACATCAGGTACCACACAGCTGTCAGATGGCTCAGCTTGGGCAAAGTGCTAAAAAGATTTTGGGACCTGAAAGCAGAGATTCAAGAGTTTTGTGAGATGAAAGGCAAAAATATCCCTGAGCTCTCAGATGTGGACTGGATTGTAGATTTTGCATTTGCTGTTGATGTGACTGCACAGATGAATGAACTGAACACTAAACTGCAAGGCAAGGGCCTTTTTGTTCACGAAATGCATAAACTGGTGAAGGCTTTCATGAGAAAGTTGCAGTTTCTTTCAAGTTAACTACAGAACAACACTCTCACTCACATGCAAACCCTGAAAGAAGTCAAACCATCAGCTAGTCATCTCTGCAGGTACTCATCCATGTTAGGAGACCTGCATGGTGAGTTTTCAAGGCGATTTGATGATTTAAAAAACATTGAGGATGAAATGCACCTGGTTTCCTCTCCATTTGCCTGCAGTGTGGATAATGCACCCAGTGATGTTCAGCTGGAGCTCATTGACCTGCAGTCTGACACAGTACTGGCAGAGCACTTTAAGTCAGCATCACTGCTGGAGTTCTACTCATCTCTCAAGGAGGAGAACTTTCCAAACATGAGGAGACATGCTCAGAAGATGTTGGTTCTTTTTGGATCTACCTACATATGTGAACAAACATTCTCAGTAATGAAGTTTACCAAATCCAGGCACAGATCCTCTCTCACTGATGATCATCTGTCAGCTGTGCTTCGCATCTCCACCTCAGACATTCAACCTGACTTTGATGCACTTGTTAAAGCTCAACAAAGGCTAGATTTCTCTCACTGAACAAGAAAAAATACTAAAATGTGTTCACTTTTACTTTTTGCCTGCACAGTTTGGCAGTTTGACAATCATAATGTGACATATCTTGTTAATGATATTTGGCATACAAAGACATTGTGGTGTCTTAATAGAAAGTTAAACTCAAAAAGCATTTTGGGGTTAATGTGATTGAAAGAGTTACAAATGTTTCACGTTTACCATTGTTTTGAATAATTGCACTGAATAAATTCAGTTTTTGTAAAACAACCTCACTTTCTCATTACCTAATAATAACACAGACACTTACCAGCTTGTGTAAACAATGCCATTTACTGCTTTCAATGTAGAAATAAAATTAATACGCAGAGTAGAGTTTAAACTTTTGGCCCGGCCCTCCACAATATTTTCTGCTTCTCATTTGGCCCCTTGGGGAAAATGATTGCCCACCCCTGATTTAGAGTATGCTTTGACCCAAGAGATTTGAATAAGGCAATTAAAAGAAAACATTTCAAGTTGCCCACCAGAAACGAGGTGCCAAGTGATTCAGCAAGCTTGATGCATCATCAGGTTTTGGCAAATGAAGCTTGATGAGGCCAGCTCAAGACTGTGCACTTTTAATACTCCAGAGGTCTATCATAAAACAATCCACATGATCTTTGAGCACATTCCTGCTGTTGAAACCATGATTTTCTGGGGGTCCACTAAAGAGGAACACGGCTAATGGATACTGGATATGACAAGAAATGTCAACTTGAAATGGAACAAAGACAAATGTGAATTTGGAGTGAACAGATTGACCTTTGTTGGCGACATTGTTTCTGCGAAGGGAGTGAAGCCAGACCCCAGAAAGCCTTCCGCAATAGTGAACATGGAGCGGCCCCTGCACAAAGAGGTGAGGCGTTTCTTAGGCATGGTAATTTACCTAGCTAAGTTTATGCCTATTTTGTCTACCCAGTCAACACCACTCAGATGGCCTCTAGAGCAGAAAAATGAGTGGATGTGGTCCCATGAGCAGGAGGGACGTTTCCAGGCCGTGAAAAGACTCATTAGAGAGGAGCCAGTGCTTAAGTTTTTTGACCCAGAGAAGAGAGTTAGGATTTCAGTTTATACATCTCAGTATGGACTTGGAGCAGTACTAATGCAGAACCATGACACAGCATGGCAGCCAGTGGCCTATGCTTCAAGAGCCTTAACTAGTGCAGAACGCAACTATGCTGAAATTGAGAAGGAACTCCTGGCCAGCACATATGCATGTAAACACTTCCATCAGTACATTTATGGACAAGCCTTCGAAGTGGAGACAGACCACAAGCCGCTGGTCTCCATCATGTCCAAGCCACTGAATGATTGTCCCATGCGGATACAGAGGATGTTGATAAGGTTGCAGAAATACTATGTGATGATGACATGCACACTGGGAAAATATATGTTTGCTGCTGACACCCTGTCACATGCAGTGGAAAAGAACAAAAACACTGACGAAGAGAATAATGCAGACATACAGACCTATGTCGACATGATTGTCACCTCGCCTCCTGTGTCTGATGACAGAACAGAGCAGATCAGACAAATGACAGAGTCAGATGAAACAATGAGAAAGCTCCAAAACACAGTACTGAAAGGATGACCTGCACAGAAAACTGACTGTCTGAGACAAATTCAGGACTACTGGACGTGCAGAGCGGAACTCTGAGTGATGCATAACATTGTGTTCAAGGGAAACAATCCCAGTGTTTGTAATCCCAGTGTCGCTGAGATGCTTGGGGAAATACATGAAGGATATTTAGGTGAGGAAAAACTTAAACGCAGAGCCAGTGAAGTCATGTACTGGCCAACACTGAACCAAAACATCAGCCAGACTACAGCATCATGTGAAATTTGTCTTACCTACAGACTCAAGCAGCAACCAGAGCCACTCATGCCACACACCATGCCCAACAGGCCATTCTACAAGGTGGGTGTGGATTTGTTTGACTGTGATTGAAAGAGTAACACTGTACAGACTACTTTTCAAACTACCCAGAGGTTTCTACAATCTACAATCGACATCCAGCAAAGCAGTCATTGCTTTCCTGAAAGCTATCTTTGCAAAACATGGTGCTGCGTGTGAAGTGATCTCAGACAATGGTCCCCAGTTTTCAGGTAGTGAGTTTGCTTCTTTTGCCAAGGAATGGAGGTTTCAGCACATCACCTCGAGCCTGCATTACCCCAGATCCAATGGCCTTGTGGAGAGTTTCATGAAGAAGTATCATGAAGAAAGCACAAGACGGATACCAGGACTTCCACAATAGTCTCATGATCTACCACAGTGCCACACTGCAGAGTGGCTTATCTCCAGCTCAGATGTTGATGGGCCACTGCATATGCAAAATTCTTCCAGTGAAGGAGGAACTGTTGACATCTAAAGGAGTACTAAAAGTGAATGCTGAAAAAGGAAAGGGGAAACAGAAACAAAACACGACAGAAGTGCAAAAGAGTTAACGATCCTGAAGCCCGGAGATCAAGTCCGTGTTCGTGATCACATAACGAGCACCTGGTCCATGCAAGGGTGTGTTTAGAGGGAAGTTGCTCCGTGCTCTAACCAGATCCAAACAGAGAATGGAATGGCTCTGAGGAGAAACCGCATGGATCTTCAACCACAAGGGCCAAATCAAAGTGGTGACACCTCTGAAAACACCCAAAAGACACAGCAGGACATGCCAGTAATGAACAGGTTCATTCCAGTTTACTGAACCAAATGGATATTGCAGGTCCTGAGGTCAAAAGATCTGCTGAAACATGCAGCAGACCAAGAAGGTCTATTAAGAAACTTGAGAGACTAGTTTAAAGTATCTGAGTTGTTTACTGGTAAAAATATTTGTTGATTATTGACTTGTTCGTTGTTTACATGCTTATATAAAAAAAATAAAAAGATGGAAATTTGTGTTCAAGATATGTGATGATCTTGAATGCTGTTCATTCTCAAGGAAAGATTTCTTTTTAAATGAAGATGTGTTGTTATGTGGAGTAACTGCATTACCTAGAATCCTATGTACCTGGCACACGTCATTGTAGAACGTGGAACTGGTGACAGTTGATCAGTAAATGGTTGACTACAACCTTCACCTGGCTGCCTATTGTCACTAAACCAAACATAACAGTGATTTGTCTAATTTTATGAATTTGTCAGGTGTCATTCATTGTTGGTGTAAAGTCGTAGAGCTGGGGGGTATTTCAGAAAGCGGGTTTAACAAACTCTGAGTTTAATCCTGAACTCTGAGTTGATGAACCCTGAGCTGGGAAACTCTGAGTTTTCGGTTCCAGAAAAGCTGATCTGAGTTGGTTCGATCAACTCTGAGTATGTTAACTCTGAGTTAAGCGCGTGCATGACACTTATAAAAAGCCATCATCAATTGAGCTCCGATACTACGATTCACCATGGCAACCGGCGAAAACAAAAGTCGTTTTACTTCCAGTCACTGCTGCCGCTGCAGTTAGAAATTCTGATACGTGTTCATGGCGAGTATGAGCATAGTTCGGGGTGGCACGGTGACGCAGCGTGTAGCGCTGCTGCCTCACAACAGGAAGCCGTTTGGTTCGGTTCCCACCTGCATCGGCAAAAGCGAGACAATTAGTGTGTGAGAGAATTGCTGCCCAAGTCAATGCGTAGGTTTGAATGCAAAAGTCTATTCATTTAACATGTAAGCACACTTTCTTTTAATATTACAGGTGGAAGTGGTGGAATGTAATTGAATAAAATTCTATTTTCTTTTAGGACCAATCCCATGGGCACAAAGCGCACTTGGCAGCCGCTGAAAATGAAATATAAAAACATAGTTCAAACAGGTAAGACACATTTTGCTTAGGCCTATAGGCTCATGATTGTACCTCATTTTGGTTTTAATCATATTTGACATATTAAACAAAGTAAATGTCATTCAGTGGCTATTTCAACTTGGAGTAGCTTTAACCCCCAACAGAATGCTGTTTTAAGACACACAAATGTCCTCTCGCCTAATATCCTGCGTAGCAGATTAACATTTGGGCTGTAAATACTCTCAGAGATTTTGCCAATTATAGTAGTTTAAAGTATACTGAAACAGAAAGCTCTTCTTCATCACAGGATGATGATGAAGACACATTGTCTGCTGCCACAGAGAGGGATTCAGAAAGGCCTACTGTGGTTTACATTAATATTATGTATGGTAACTACTGATATTTCTCTCCCTATTAATGTGTTTTTACATTCTTGTGTGGAATTTTGAGCTTAAAATGCACATTGAAGGGATGACACGTTCTTATCCTTTTTAACAGAGCATGACTGGGCATTACCAGGAGGAGAGTCCATCAACTTCCACAGCACAGATTGACACAGTGAGATGTTCAATAAATGCCAAGTTAATTCTGCATGTAGAACTGTAGAATTTAATGTCATCCTTATGTTTTCTCAGTTATGAATTAAGGAGGAAAATGGCTAAAACTGACTGAGAAATGATGCACTTGCAGTGGCAGATTAAATGGCCTATCCTGAAATTACTGGAGCACCAGTTAGAGGTGGGTGCATGGTCACAGGTGAATTGTTAATTGTTGGAACAATCTAAATATAGTAATTGTTGCATTTGCATTTGTAGGAAATAAAGAAGACCAAATAAAATTTGACTGATTTTTCTTTATTTGACTGCTGGGGGTGGTGGTATCTTAATCTGTGAAATGTTTTTGGCAAATTCTCTCGGACGGCTCCTCCATCCAGGACATCTGCAGGGTGGATGGGACTGTCTTCCTCAGGATCGTTCATTTATGCGGCAGGGTGCTGCTCTCCTCTAATTGTGGCAACATTATTATGGAGAACAACACAAAGCAAAATAATGTCACACGCCATCTCTGGGGTTACCCTGAGTTTACGCAGACACTGGAGCCGGGCTTTGAGCATGCCTATTGTCATCTCAACCCAGGCTCTAGTCCTGCAGTGGGCCACACTGGAACGTTGTTGGGGGCCCAGCTCAGGGTCAGGGTAAGGGCTCAACAGAGAGGGCTGGCATGGGTACTTTCTGTCACCAAGCAGGTGGCCATCAAACTCTCCTGTAATTATACAGTGGATACATTTTAAGGGTGTTAAAAGAGGGAGACAAGGAATGATATTTGTGCAAAACTTTACTTACCATGTGCAAATCTGTTGCTCAGAGCACACTAATGATACATTCGTATATCATGCACAGAGCTGGGCCACTGGCTTCAACATTTGTGATAAAGTGCACTGCATCACATATGATCTTGACAGTGCAGAGAATGAGATATATTAGTTGCAGTATATTGTGATGTATAGTCTTTGTTACTGTAAGACAATAGTCAGTGTACCTGCACATTAATGCTGTGGAAAGACTTCCTATTCACATAGTCAACTTCATTAACTGAAGGAGCAGTGATAGGGATCTGTGTGTCATCGATGCAGCCCATGACACTGGGAAACGCTGCAACATAAAACTAATGATTGATCCCAGTCTGAGGTAGCAGCAGAATGTCATGAACACGATATAATTTAAAATATCGTTACCTTTAACTGAATGATTCTATATCAGTCACCTGGAATCCTGTGTAACTCCTCTTTGATGGTCCTTAGAGGTCTGACACTAGGAAAATGTGCAGTAGCCGTTTAAGTACAAGGGACACTTTTTTACGGCTCTACAAACAGTTGCTTTCCCGATATACTCGCCGTTGCCAGTGTTATAAAGTAAACTCCCGTCGGTAAAAAAAAAAAATGCAGAGCAAAGAACTTGCTACAATCTGAGAGGAAGAAGTCCACGGCGTGTAATATTAGAGATGTAGGCCGCAGTTGTTCGGATAAATGATAGATAGGGATGAAAAACGGCAACGCTCGATTACGTAGTCATCAGGGAATGATAATACATCTAATCGGGGTCTCAGAAACCTCTCCCGACATAAGGCTATGCAAATTAATTTGGTTTCAACACCGATCGGGTTAGTGACGAAAGGAGACGCCATGTTTGACAGCTGCTTCAGGTTCAGCCGGAGGAAGGAGCTAGGGAGAAACTCAGGGTTTGTTGAAGAAAACCTGCCAGCGAGCAGGTTAGGTTCACAGAGTCAGTTACCACGGTAACTGAACCAGAGTTTGAGTTACCTCGCTTTCTGGAACGGAAAACCCAGAGTTTCCTTCATCTCAGGGTTAACAAACTCAGAGTTTTCACTAAACCCGCTTTCTGAAATATCCCCCTGGCCTACGACTTGCAAGGTTTGCAAAGTTATTGCAGCATTGCAGCACTTATTTACATTGTTTTATGCTTAAAAACATGATAAGACATACATACAGTATGTTTTATCAAACATCGGGGGGGGTTCCAGAAAGCATGTTTAGTGAGAACTCTGAGTTAGTTAACTCAGAGCAAGTAGTAAACCACCTAATAGAAGAGCCCTATGGCTTTGTTTTGCTAGGAGAATGAAGCCACGGGCTCTTCTATTAGGAGGTTTACTGCTTACTCTGAGTTAACTAACTCTGAGTTTTGTGACAATCAACTAAGGAAACCCAAATGCAGAACACAACGCAGGTTTAAAATGAAGGAGTGTTTATTGACAAGTTGCAGAATGGAGAGGGAATCAGGCAGAGGAAATGAAGGTAGCCGACAAGGAAGCGGATAACGAGCGAGGTTGCAGAGTGGAGCTGAGAGCGAGGAGGAGTAGTAGGACCAAGGTGACGGAGCTGAAGCGGTGACAGGCAGGCGAAGGGCACACTGGGGATGCGGAGTGGCACGGAGGTAATCCTTTCGGGGAAGAACAGGCAGACAATACTGAGATGCAAACCACAAACACCAATAGAATACAAAGCGAGACCAGGAAGCGAGTTCTACCACACAGGCTGAAACAACGATCTGGCAACGAGTGGATGAAACACCGGGGTTTAAATACTCTGACGTGATGAGATGACTGATCGCAGGTGTGTAGGCAATCTGGAAGTGTAGAGAGACCACACCCACAACACACACGTGCATGCACAACAGAGAAGACAAACCAACGGGGGAGCACAGGGAAAGGGAAGCAGTCGAAACATAAGGAACAGACTGACAAAATAGCCTTAACCATGACAAGTTTTCACTAAACCTGCTTTCTGGAACACCCCCCTGGACATGCTTAGTAATTAATGTTAGCTGCTAATTATTATTTTCTAAAGAAACAGATCACAGCTGTCAATGACAGCTCTGCTCAAATGATCTTATTTATATATAATATATTCATTTTGATTAAAAAGTTAAAGAATCAATCAGAAACTCATGTCTGTTAAATTTTCTGGTTGTGGGTTTTAGGATTTTAGGACAGTCAGCCTCAAAAAGACATGAATTGAACTTTCCATGTTGTTGATACATGTAAGGAAATACTGTTCAGCTGTCAAATGTTTTGACATTCTCAATAAATGTAAGGGTACACCGTACACTTCTTGTGATGTAAGGTTTTTTTATTTATATATTTATATATTTTTTTTTAGGCTAAGCACATCACTGCGTAAGACATATAAGTACTACTACAGTGAAGACTTTAACCAGTAACATTGCCCAGTGGGTTGCACTGTCATTAGTGACACTGAGGAGGATTATTTATATTATTTAATAATATACTAAGTAGGGATGTCCTGATCCGATTTCAAAGATCGGTCTTGGGGCTGATCAAGGCATTTTTTTAACTGATCGGTATCGGCTTTACTGAGCACTACCCTAAGCCCGATCCTTTGTTTTACGTCAGCTGTCACACAGGTGTCATAAACGGAGAGCATAATTTGTGGCAGGACGCGGCTAAATTGTCTGCTGTGTGGATATGATTTAAATTGGGAAACGGAAGCAGTCCAACAGACCCTTGTGATGTTTGCAATGCGAGCATTTTGCGAGGCGATAGTTATATATATTTATGTGTGTGTGTGTGACGGAAGTGCTTTCTCCTTCTGTCTCTCTGTGTGGTGTTGTGCGATGATGAATGACGTAACACCACAACTGGACTGGGTCTACGTTGCTTTTATTGCTGATAGAGAAAATATATTATAAACACAAATCAGGCACAGAGCGAGCCAAGCATGTCACAGCTCCTCTGCCGCAGGACAGTGTTGACAGAGATACAGAGAGAGAGAAAGAGGAGTGGTATGATGCGCTGTAGCAGGAGCAGGGTAGGACTGCTGCCCGTCACAACTGCAGCCACCCACCATTGAAAATATATATATATATATATGCAGTGGTGGAGGAAGTACTCAAACACTGTACTTAAGTAAAAGTACAAATAAACAGACAAAAATGTACTCTAGTAAAAGTACCACATTAACCTTTTTACTTGAGTAAAAGTAACTAAGTACCTGCTTTTAAATATACTTAAAGTATTAAAAGTAAAAGTACTTGCTGAATGTATTCCCTAATGCAATGGTCTACAATATCATTAAGTGTGCCTACTGTATGTATATTTTGTTTAATACATTAATAGTATGGGCTGTGCCATTTTAATTAACAATGCTGCAGATGATGCTACTGATAACACTGGCAAACAATCTCTTATCAATTATTTGAAAGGTTATTGTTTTTATTGTGTTTATCCTCTGTGACACAGTTCACACTTGGACTTACGATTCTGTGAATCAGAATTTCAGGGGTGACCTGCAGAGTTAAATGCCATTAAGCAAAATAAGAAAGAGGACTGATTATACCTTTGAAAGTTTTTATTTAACTGTAAATAAAACCAAACACAATATAACACAATGGTTCTGCATTGTGTTATATTGTGTCTGGTTTTATTTTATTTGACTGCAGTAAACACATTCAAGTCAAAGTTCTCTGCCTGAAAAAAGGGGCATTAAACACACCTAACAAAGGATTTCAACATATTATCTATTACAAAATTTATACTTTTGCCAGACTGTTCTTACAGGAGATGGAAAGTTGGTTTGGCTCAATATAAGCATGCCAAGTAGGGTTGACAGTCTGACTTTTAAATTCCATTTTAGTGTAATTAAGACAAAGGTATCTTTAAAGTAATTACTACGATGTTAATCATGTCATTCTATAATACCAACTTATTTAAAACCTTAACTCTGAAGGAGCATAGGGCTAAAGAGCCCCTAGCCACACAAGCAACATAACCACCGCGGGATCCAGCATCCGAGCAAACACCCAGGACCAAAACTACATTGCGTTAGCAACATGCATGTGTTACTTGCCAGTTAACGCTAGATTATAAAAATTTAATCGTGTTTCCTTGTTGCTAGTGGTACATTTGAACAAGAGGCTAGCTAAGGTTACATAAGACTTCACTAACCTAAATTAATTTAACATGCAAAAGTCAGGTAGCGTTAAGCAACCTAATTTACCTCAATATGTTTCTTCAAATTTGACGGCGAATTTTTGAAAGCTAGTATCTCGTGTTTTCGAGGGAGACAAAGATGGCACCGGAATCTCCATGAATTATTTTCAGAACCGGTTATCTCAAACAACTCTTTTAAATAAGGCCATGAGTGGCGCATGGCTAATGGCTGAATCTCCGTGGTGGCCTCTCTCGAATCCATTTTGGGTGTTTTATCACCAGTAAGTGCTGCTGCTGATGCTGCTGCTGCGGGCGCGCCCCGCTCTTGTTGAAGGAGGGTCTAACATGACTGCCCGCTTTGATTGGTTCAGTGGACCAATTCCCCTCTCGCCATTGATTACTTTAAAACTAACAAACAAACAAAAAAACGTAATGTGACTGTAACGTGTAACGCAACGCATTGTTGAAATGTAGTGGAGTAGAAAGTCTAGATACTTGCTGTAAAATGTAGTGGAGTAAAAGTCAAAAGTACCCACAACTAAATCTACTTAAGTAAATTACAGATACATGAAAAATGTACTTAAGTACAGTTACGAAGTACTTGTACTTCGTTACATTCCACCACTGTATATATGTATATATAAAAAATACACATTACAATAAGTAAATCAATCCATCCAAACATAAAACTCGTGGCATACCTGATAGAGAAAATATATCATAAACACAGATCAGGCACGGAGCGAGCCAGGCACGTCACAGCACCTGCCAAACAAACTAGGTAAACAACATTTAAAACTATATAAAAAAAAAATTAATGCACATAAAAACGGCGTCGATTATGCATTGGCACTGTAGACTGCATTCCCAGATGCTAGCTAATTAGCCTCCAATTACACCTGCTATAATTCGAGCATGTAAGCGCGGGAAGCTGCCAGTCTACATTCAATATGGAAAGAACGCGATATGACAAACTCTTGCATACTATGCATAACTCAGTAAATACAAAACACAAGGAGGTTATATTAGAAATATATGGAAAACAAATATTGAATAGAGAGACAGATGAAACAGACATTTTTTTAGTTGGACATAACACACCTCTACCTCAGGACAGTATATATATATATAAGTAGAAAGAGCTCTGTGGGTGAGGATGTGTGTATCGGTTCAAGGGTGGGGGTTGGCCGTCACCACGGAGTGTTGGTCAGAACACAGGGAGACAGGGCACACTTTGCAAGTTGTGTGTGTGTGGTTTTACAGTCAGGAATGCACACAGAGAAAGGTGTATAATTCACTAATTATACAAGGGTAAACTTAATGGTTTCTCACGATCACCATTTTTGTGCCCCAGCTCTAACTTGTTTTTTCTCCCCTTTCATCATTCACCGTGGTATATGCGGTCTGTCGTTGACCGAAACGTGGTAATGCAGCACATGACTGTATTTGAATATAGGCCTACATAATGAGATATCTTGGTACCAATGAGATATCTTGGGAGCGTCAGAGCCCCACATGGGCAAGTGGGGTCCGGTGTAGGATTTTCCACCTGTGGCGTCATGTTGGCGCTCAAAAGGTTTCGGATTTTGGCGCAATTTGGATTTTCGGATTAGGGATGCTCAACCACTACATGCTTTGAATTCCTTAGATATAGCAATGTAGTGTTCTAAGCAGACGGGATGGCATGGAGCAGATGATGGAATGCTCATTACAACTATAGTGGCAAAATTTCGGTTCTGTGTTTTGTTACAATTAAGCCACTTCTTTCACATGGGCATGCTAAAAGGTCAGTTTTGACTCGCATCCATATCCAAGTATAACTTTTATCATTCACCACAGCTGTGATGCAGGCTACTCATGACCAGGTCCGGGTGTATGTCGGCGTCGTTTATTTTCAGGTTCATTAAGCAAACAGAATCATGTTCAACAGTTACATCACTCTTCCTTTACAGTTCTTGCAGTTGTGGATCATATTCACATCACAGGATCATGATAAATTTATGGATGGAGGTCAAAAGACGTGTCCAAAAAACGTCCACTCTGCAGCATCATCCCTATTTTCCGACCAGTCCAATCCCCATACATGCGCACCAGGGGATCCACAATGAACCAGTCAGGATGCCACACCAACCTCGACTCCACAATTGACACCCACCTCGAGATGCACAAGGCAGCACAACAAAAATGGCACTATTCAAAAGCAAAATCACTATGAACAAAAATCGTTTTCACAAAATCCAGCTCTTACAACAACCATAAGAGACTTGAGACTTGACTTGGAATTGCCCCTCAGAGACTTGAGACTTGACTTGGACTTGCCCCTCAAAGACTTGGTCATCCAAAGAGCAATAACATCAGTAACAATAACTTGAATCACTACGTTGCTATCAGGGTAACACGGTCAAAGTTACCACACTACATTAATCACTGTACTTTTGCCCTTTCATAGCTAGCTATGTAAACTCATTAAATGTATGGAAATGCTTTGTTTTCTTTTTTACGTTTTGTTTCTTCTGTGTTCAGTTTTCAGTTTTATTAGGCTGTCCTAACAAAATTTTTATGAGTTTTGCCAGCGAAGCTTCGGTCAAAGGATTTGATCCACAAAGCACATGTATCTTCTCCTCTCATGTAAGCTATCCCTACTAGTACTAGTATAAGCCTACCTGGCCCAATCCAGTCCGAAGCCTAAAGGTAAGCCCCCCACCGCCGCTCCACCTTCCACCCCGGATCAGCTACCGTGCCTGGGGTTTCCAGAATTAGTTCAGCCCTAGATAATGAGTGAAGATGCCTGTATGGAACTGAAATGAGTAGGCCTCACTCACTCACTCCTTACCTAAGCTCCTGGATCCTATCCCAGCATTCATTGGGCGAAAGGCAAGGAAACACCCTGGACAGGTCGCCAGTCCATCATGAATAGGCCCAGTAAATAACGTACTCTATGCTCAAATAGCGAGTAAAGCACATTCTTTCACACAAGATAATTGTTTAAAGAGGAAGAAAGATTGTTTTACACACCCTGAAATTTCACCAATTATTTGCTTTATGAAGACAAATAACTATAAAACAAG
This sequence comes from Chanos chanos, assembly GCF_902362185.1. NCBI lineage: Eukaryota > Metazoa > Chordata > Actinopteri > Gonorynchiformes > Chanidae > Chanos > Chanos chanos. The sequence continues at coordinate 29,404,403 of NC_044500.1, forward strand.
CTACTTTTTCATTATATTGAGAAAGAGATATCAGTCTCCTTTATTAAGTAAACAGTGCCAGTAAAAGTTGTATGAATATCAGAGAACAGACACTTGAGGAAGTGTTCATATCTATAGCAAGTTACAAATATTTATACTATTTATTGATATTACTAGGCATTACAATGCATAAGAAATGTGACATATCACACAAGGTTATATTAACATTGTACATTGTTTTAGGGGGTGCTATGTGTGGTATTACACTGAATATAAAAAGCACTGCGCAATATGCAGTTCAAAATAACTTAATTAGAACAGTAATTGTAAGCACACTGAATTCCACAGTAATCCTACATTCCACATCATTTTTGTTCAAATAAAGAAAAAAAGTTTAAAATACATTTTTAAAAATAAAATGAATAATAGTATTTTCACTTGAAAACATACAAAAGAACTGACTTAAAAAAATCAAAAATGACATCATTGGACATATATGGTCACATATGGTCGTACATGAACATTCTCCCAGTAGTCCAAATTGTCAAGCTATGAAACAAAGAGAAATACATAACGAAAACAAACAAAAATAATAAATTAGAAAGGTAAATACTGTCTGCCCAGCCACCTTCCTAATTTTGTCCTGTTCATCAACTTTACGTCTAATATATTCTGTCTACTTTTTGGATTTGTTACTCTCCTCAGTTGAGAACAGATTTGAGAAAAAGTTTTAAAAAATACTTCTATAATTCCACTTGACCTACCTTATGGATATGTCCATACAAAAATATATTTTATAAAAATAAAACTTTAAGTGAAACAGCAACAACCTCTTAAATCGTGCCGCTAATAAGACACGTAGCATCATGATAAAATTAGAAAATCATAAAACTGAGGAGTCTATTCTTTTAGCCTTGTATTCAAAAACAAAACAAAACAAAAATATCAAAATCACGTACGATCCAGATATCAGTGTTTTAAACGTAAGACTCGGTCACATTCAACACAGTAGTTACTCTGTAGGTTGAATCACACGTACTGTGGAACCTTTTGTGGCACCCCTAAGAGGAGAATGCAGGATTTATTATACATGTACGTTTACTCACAAAGAAAACACATTTGTATTTATAAAAGCAGGCAAAATTTGAAATATTTAAGATAGATACCTGATTTGAGAATGCAGCGAAATGTCACTACAGCAATGATCAAGATAAGAGTCACCACAGCAACAGCCAAACAGCTAAATCTGTTAAGTCACAGAAAAATTACATTCTGTCAATTTTTTTTAAGTCTGGAAAAGTGAGTGAGTGTACATTTGAAATGACAAAACAGACTTACATAATAGTAAACTGGGAAATCCTGTATCCACTGAAAATTTCGGGGGGTGATGTTGGACCTAGAGTAACAATATAAACAAAAATTCTGAAATAAGAAAAAAAATTAAACAAAAAGCAAAAAAAGTACTGTTAACATACACCAACAAATCCTTAGGATCAACAAAACCCAAACAGTTTGGTGCTGAAAGTTGAATAACCTGAATTCAGATAAGCTTCCGTAAGTGTCCTTAAAATGACCCCTTTGCACTCTGTCTTGTCATGGATGAGTTGAGGGTGTTTTTTGTATGTACTTGTTTTCTCCACAATAAGTTAAACACTCATTTAGTAAGCCTTCATAGGAGTATGTCATTTAAACATGGACTTGAAATAATATTAAAGTTTTGCATGATTTTGAAGATCTGACTGCTCCCCTTCCCTGGCCTTTAGGACAGCCTCCCCTTTTTTATGAAATTTTGAATCACTGCTACAGAGCAGAGATTCTGTACGTAAATGAAGCCACCTTTTGACTATTTATCAACTTAACCACATTGTATGCAATGAGTATTTTGAATATAATATAAACAACAGTTAAGGTTAATTCACTGTACCTCTAACACATCGTTCTGGATTGTCCGTGGATTCAATATATCCATCCTCACATCCACATTTGGCATCAAAGTAAGAGGTACAGTGCTCTAATTCTATCCTGCCAAGCTCTGTAAGTAGAGCAAATTTTGAAATGAATGTTTACAATGAGGGCAGACAAACAGTACAGAACGCAGAAAAACTTAAGGTGTAGCTATTTTTACCAAGGTTGCAACAAATGTGAGAATTCAAAGTGGAGGTTAAATATGAAGACTCTCACTTGTGCAGTTTGAGCAGCGTTGGCAGAGAGCAGCGTGTCGAGATCCATCAGGTCTGTCGGTGCTATTCCGTTTGGCGAAAGTTCCTGGAATGAAATAGCGAGATGTGATATAATCGATAAAAAAAAATAGGCTACATAGTGTTAGTAGGCTAACAATTTGTAATTCAGACTCACCTGGATTGCAAATAGTCGTTTCGCAAGGGACACTATACGCCACTAGAAGCGCACCGATCTGTAGAGAAAAGAGGATATTTCACATGTTAAAATGCATCTGAAACTGCACTCCATATATGAATTCCACGACCCAGGATTCCCCAGTCATCTGCATACCCTAAGTAAAATGGCGACAAAGTCCAGTAGGAATGTTACTTAGTTGTCTTCCAGATTAAAAAGAAAATCCGTCCTCACCTCCTAATACCTGTGTAACAACAGGTAGGCTAATTTACTAACTCCACTCACCGCTAAAACAAAGCACAAAACAAAATACTAAACGTGAGATAAACTACGTAAAATTTTCATAAGGCTCGCGTCTCACCATAGCAACCTCAGCATACATTCCGACGTCGAGTCGAAGCAGTTGTGAAAATTTGCCTTTGTCTTTCGCATTCACAGTTGTGTGGATTGCACACATATCTCTGTAAGAACTCAGCTGTGGCAGTGTTATATTTATTGCTGAGACATAGTGTGACGTTAGAAGGGAGGGACTGCTCTTCACCCGAGGCAATGCTTGTGTGTGTGTCGGTGGTTAGGTAGGTAGATGGGTGTGTGCAGGAGAGAGAGTGTGTGTGTGAATAAGTGGGTGAGTGAGAGTGTGTGTGAGAGAGAGAAAGAGATCGAGATCGCATAGTGTTAAAACAATCTGTGGGTACAAACAGACTGATTTACCAAATCATTCCACCGTAGATACGTTTAAACCACACTCATGCAACTGGGCCAGGTTAGTACGATTAAGTTAAACAGTCATGTGTGCTGCATAATTTTCTCAGCAGCTATATCTTGGTGAGGACCAGGTATTTTTGGTGTCCGTCATTCACTTTTATCACTCCTTTACTTTCGTGGCTACTAACTATGTTCATAACTGGATAGGTTCAAACATACTGTCTTACTGTTTTTAAGTGATAAAATGTTACTTCGTAGTAACTCAAGTTTGACGTCAAGGAAATCGAATCTGAAATACCTTACCTTGTTTTATTTTGTAACGCGTCGATTGAGTGGTTGCTCAGACAACCGTATATTGCCCTCACTTGAGACCTATTTCGCAATCCACTAGTTGAAGTCTAAAGAAGCGTGATTGCAGTCCCACGACCTGCTCTGTTTTCTTTCTTGATCAGATTTTGATCGTTCAGTACTGTTCCATAGTTAACGTGACGTCTTGAACATTTAAATTAACATGCCATGTTAATTCTTTTTTTGTACTTTGCAATAGGTTACCGTTCCTTTAATGAGGAAAACGAAAAACAACTGCCGTGCTGTTAAAAGAAAAGAGAGAAAGAAAGTAGTAATAATAGTGGTGGTGGTAGTAGTAGTAGTAGTACAAAGTTCAAGTTTATTTAGAGCCCAGTATCACTATTTAAAGTCTCAAAGGGCTTTACATGCCCACAGCAAACAAAACAGGATGCGACAGAAAAGTGACAGTAGATAGGGTGAAAATGTAGGACTTTATATTATGTGATGTTGGACACACAGTAGTAAATTAAAAATGGACAGTACATGACACTGATCCTGAAACATTCAAAGCAATCCATGAGCTCTCACCTCCATAAAATGTTATAAAGAGTTAAAGCGAGTTTTGGGCATGTATGGTTACCTGGGCAACTACATCTCCGACCTGTTAAACCTAGAACAGGCATTGTTTAGCTGTTGGTGTGCATTGACATGAGACTTCCCACAGCTGAAGCCATGCGTCTGTACATCAAAGACGTTATGTCTGCGTCTCCACACCCTATGCCACACTAGGCTATTTAGGCTACTGATGTTCTAGTAGATACCAGCAGCTGTGGCAGAGGTGTACTGCTGTAGTATTGTTGTGTCTATATTTGTGTCTGTCTGAGAGTGAAATTAGATACACCCAGACTGTCCATGAAAAATTCAGTCTGGTCAGATCTGCCTTGAGATGAAATGCACACAGAAAAAGGAATCGCTTATCTCAACCCCTCTACCAGACAAAGAGAATCCAAAACAGAGAAACCTTCTTACATGCTCATTACTTATGGATGTTTTGTATTTCAGTGACAGTTTGAAACCCTACTAGTATCTAGCTCTGTTAAAAAAAACAAAACAAAAAACTATATATGGTTATTGCCTTATTGTATATTTGGCAATGAGATCCAGGTTATTGTTCACAGCCAATTACCTAGCAATTCTGTGTAATAGTCAGTGTATGAAAATGCTATATGGCTATAAGACAAGTCTTCAGGCGCTTCTTACAACCAGATGTAGCTACAGCCTCTCACACATTAGCAAGAAACAGCAAAGCCAATCCTTTTAGTAATATTGGGTTAGGGTGACGGGACCTGTAGTAGAGAACGAGATCTGTTAACTGTTTGTGTACCAAATACATTGACTAGATACTGATGGACAACAGTAGTTATATTTTAATTTTTTGATCAAAATTATTGCTAGGGACAATTCAGAAGTCACTAGATATTGGTAGAGACATGTCCCTACTGTCCCTACCCAATTCTATGCCCTTGGTTTACGTTAGAGAGTCCAAAAAAGAGAAGCCTTCATACATGCTCACTATTTATGGATGGTCATGTCCCGACCCAAAACATAAGTTAACATTAACCTGGAGCCTTGATGTGTCCCGCCTGTTCATGCCAGACTTGGAAGTTGAACATGTCTCACTTGTTTCCTCTGAATATCTTAAAGATCTGTTCAAATAGGTTGAACAGAAAACGTACACAAAGGTCACTTCTGTCTTTGTAGCGACAAGTGCATGTGTACATCACAAAGGGTACCCAGAGATAATATTTCCATCTGTGCAACAGACTGGTTGGCCAACAGACTGGTAAAAGTGTTACAATCTGATCACAGTTCTTCTTTTCAGTGAGGCATGCTTGGTTTCACTAGACTTGTGTCCTATGAACTAACAAGATCCCTCTACAAAAGCCTTGATTGGCATGTCCCATGACTTGGGTTCTACTACATGGAAAGAATCACAGGCAAGTTCTAAACAAGAATCGAAGGAACGGACCAGATTTTTCTATCGCCTGTCTAAGCTGTATAATTAACAGCAGACATAATGTGATGCTGGATTAGTAATAATACTATGATTTCCTATGGCCTGGGAGAACATTTCAATCTGGATGGTTTCTTATCCTTTTCTTCTTTCAACATGACTCATTGAGGCCTTTCATTCTCCAACCAATTACATCTCTGTCGTTAATAAAACTAACTCAGTTACATGACTGGGAAATGAATTTTAATGAATGCAATCAACGCTTGTAATTGTATTCCTAAATACAACTCAAATCAGAGAAAAGCGGGGCTGAGAAGTCTACCCTATTACATGGCAGATTTTTGCCAAAAATAGTACATCAGATTTTGTGTTCCAAGCTGTGGTGATTGAGAAGCAGATTGTTCTTCATGGATTGTGATTGTTTACATGGATATTGGTTTCTGTATGGGCTACACTTACTACACACTCCATACTTAACAAAAAAATGAATGCAAAAACACCAGTTAGTCCTGTACAACTAGAAAGAGTAGCCTGTGTAGTCACGGAGATATTGTTTGGTTTCAGTGTTTTTATACTCTAAATTTCAAATGTTTTGAGATTTAGTAGATTTCACCATATATATGTCTTTAGTGAAAATATCAGCTCAAAACAAACAAAAAAACATTTCTTTCCTTGCCAGCAATGGGCGTATATTTTGCTTGTATTACTCGGTACTCTCTAGGACAGTTATATTTTGATTTAACGAAAAAGAAGTTCTTTTATACATTGATTGCAATGAATGTCATACAGTGTTTATGTTACTAACACCAGAACACACACAAAATACAAGCCAATACACCAATTTGCTTGGATCACTGAATATCTTGTACACATAACTGAATGATAACTTAAGAAACATAATGTTAACAGTGTATTTTTAAAAAGAGACTAATTGTCTTGAAAATACTACTTCTGCTGATCAGATAAGCAGGTAAGCAGACTAAGTTTGGTTTCAGAGCAGTCTAACTTATTTTATTTAGTGTCATAACTAATTTCAGGCGCATTATGAAAACTCAAGAAAACAAGTGGGACTAAGAATATTACGTTGAAACAGCTATGTAGTCACATTATGTTGTCCTTTATTTCTGTATGTGACCATTACGAGCCATATTACAGTGGAGAGATAGTCTTTTGACAGTCTGGGTAAAGGTGAATGGTTAGTATGGCATATTTCAATGCCACAAAGTATGCTCTGTGTAATGTATGGTTACGATGTGTGATAGCGTGGGCTATGTGGATTTCTCTATGAAGCACGTCTTTAAACCTTAAGCTTGAATGGTCTAATATCTGTGTGAAGAATGGAAATTGGGCATTCGTGAATCGCTATTCTGGAATTTATCTGGAACCCTGTGCTATAGGGTGGGTATGCGTATGATTGTGGACACGGACATGAGTTTAAAGCATGTCAGAGGTATCGCTGGTGGGTGTTTTTACATAAATGTGCTCGGGTTTTTAGTGCGAGGCTAAATGCTCGATTAGACTAGGGAAAACGGACATTTAGCCGCCATTGTTGTTTGGTTATTACTAGCAACCTTTCAGTATGGAAATCGGCAAATTGCCGTTGAATCCGATGCGTTTTTTTAATCGTCTAAAACGCAATTCGGTTTGGACTACAGACATATCTGAAAGTTAGGATTTCTCAAGCTTCGGTTAGCTACCCCTTACCAACACCGCGTAGCAGTGTGCTACATTTAATCAGCTAATCGCTACTGTGAGTAGACTGCGAGCTGACGTCTTGAGTCGTGTGGGGTTGTGTCTTTGAAGCAAGAAATTTCCAACTAAAATGGAGACTAAGTGTCAAATTTCCAACTTCACCAATATGGCAGCAGTGTAAGGCTCGGTTTTCTTTAGTCACGTGGCGGTGCCCTCCCCGGGGAGTACTTCCGGTGGTGTTTCCTGTGTTTGTAAACTGAGAGGAGCTCGGAGAAGACGGCGAAATAAAAGAGAAAACATCATCAATCAAAAAAGGTAACACGAACACGACAAATTCTCCGTGTCCTGTTTGAAACTATTTTAAATGTATGTATTGCTCATGGACTATGGCGAAAGTTAGAAAATTTTTACGTATAGAAATAAAAGACTAAACCCACACGATTTGTGGACAGGGAGGGGGACTTTGCAACGACCATCATGAACGTCTTCTATCGCGAAATCTTCCTTCAGTTGTGATCTTGGGTGGCGGACGACCTCCTACGAATCACTCTACGTATTTTTCATTAAACGTGTTCGCCCGCATTATTTAAGGCTACGCCTGTTATGGAAGAATGTAAATATCTTAAGACTTAATGAAAACGTAGCGGTCTGGTTTGTTTGCGTGGGAGTTATCTTAGCTAGCTTAGCTTGCTAGCTAGCAAGCCGTAGCTAATAGCCCAGGTTTATCTGGACGGTAACGGCTTTATATACACCAATGATTGCTATACCGATCGTTTAATTGGGCGAAATAATTTCGCGTGTTACTGTTATTTTTACATCTTTTGTGGCTATAGTAACTGAAAACAGCATCACAACATTCACTTCAGGGCTAGGGAGCATGATTGTAACCGTTAACTTGTTACTCTGTCAGAAACACCCTGTCCCTTAGCTGATTACCCAGCTAGTTTATGAGAGATAATGTGAAAACCCAGCTCCTACATGCATGTACTTAGGAGAATAAAGAGTAAAAGCCTAAGGATACGGCGTATTGCAATCGACGTTAGCTATTCGACCTATGGTTCCTCGTTTTATGAATGGAGCTGCTAAATTCACATTAACTACGACCAGTATCCGGCCAAGTGTTTTTTTTAGATCAGGGATATGAAACTGATTAAAATGAAAACGTTATCAGACTCGCTGGAATGAAAAAATAGCATCGTATTTTCTGATGTGGTGCAGATTTGTAATGGTTGTGTGATTCCTGGTGGGCCTGCACATCTAATTAAATAGGTCAACGTTACGAATCCTTTTGCTCGTTGGATTCCGTTGTAAAATATTGGTTGACATTGTTTCACTTCAAGTATACTGTACAACAAACATTATTTTGTGTAGTGATTTTTTAAAATTTGTGATGCAAATGTAGTCTCCACTTGAATGATTTAGTGTTGCAAGCTTTTGTGTTCCTGAAATGGTGACACAAGTAACTTTTATCAGTGTGAGGAGTAAGAGCAATAGATTGATCTGATCCATTACTTACATTTTGATCTGTGGTGATAATGAAACACTTGTATACACTGACCACAACTTGCCAGTTCATGTTTGGATGGATTGTATAGAACTAACATTCTTGGCTCAGAGTCGTATGTTGTGCATCACGTCATCACATGTCGTATCTCCTTTATGTAGCATAAACATGCTCTCATATCATCACTGAAAATTTATGTGATTTTATTTGGTAATATTTATTTGATGTGTTTATGTTGGATTTGAAACTTTGCAATCCTCCATTTCTCATCTTGATCTAGGATACCAGTGCCAGATGAGTCAGGCAAGCACAGCCCATTGTCTGACACCATCCTGAGTGACATCTCCTTTAGCCACCTTGTCCCCGCCCCTCTCCCCGCCCTCTCGGACCCAGTCTCCACAATGTCCCACCTGCCAAGCAGCTCAGTCCGAGACCATATGAAATGGGTCAGTTTTCCAAGGAAAACGTTTTATCTTTGCTGAATTTGCCTGCTCTTTGCTTCTAATTGTAGCAATACTGTCACAGTTTGTTGAAGAACTAGTAATCCAAGAAATGTAGTTTTTAGAGTGTATTATTTAGATGAACTTATTTTAATCTTCACTTTTGAGCTATACCATACGTGTAAACACAGAGATCGGGCTATGCCAAAAGAAATGTTATTGAATGTCTTCATTTGAAGTCAACTTGAATGGGCTCTTTCCATATTCTGTCATTGTACACGATAAAGAAATCCTTGTTTTATATTGTAATAAGAAACATTTTGTGCGTTAATATATGAAGTATATAGGGCTTTTTTAAAACAATTATGCTGTGCTATTATTGTTGGTATCAGCAGAGCTAAAAAAAAAATACGGAAAAAGAAAGAAAGAGATTAATCCCTAGAGACATTAAAGTAGAACATAAACTACATGAGAATGCACATTGAGTCCAAGTTTGTTAGCATACATTGTATTAAAAGTGGTCTCTGTTGTTTTTCTGAGGCGGGGCTACTCGGTTGTGAGGCAGTCCTCTCCAGCATGGCGTTGATGCAAGCCAGCTCCATGGCTGCCCCAAAGAAAATGATGCCGCCATTGGGTCCCACACCTGGCCATGGGTCGAGTCAGAGAGATATGCCAGACCGAGGTCCCCAGGGTCATATGGTCCTGCCAACTGGCATGAGCTGCCCTCCACTGGTTAGAAATTCCTTGGTATTGGGGTGAAGGGAAAGATCTTTGTAAATGAGAGGCGTGGATAGAGTTTTCGTTGTTCTTAGTAGTGACTGAGTCTTGGCTGTCTTCAGCTGTAATTAAGGCTTGAAACATATTAGGGATATCCTGATTTTATCCAGATTTTTCCTTCTTTTTTTCTGAATATTACATTTACAGATTATTGACACCTAAAAAACAGAATTTTAGGTCATACTTTTGGCCATGATATATAACAAAAATACACGAAAATGCACATGTATAGCAGTACAGTTTGAATTTTGATTATGTAGTAAATAATATTATCAAAGCCCTACCAAATTCATCATCAAATCTCTTCTATTTCAATAAATAATTAAGGTGTACAGCACACTATGTATGCAGGTAATCAGATTGAAATAATAAGTGAACATTCATTCATCCTATGTCACTACAGACATGATATGTTTTATGTCCTTTCTGCCATGATTCTGTATGTCTTTGAGTTTGTGTGCTTATGTGTTTTTCTTTCCTTTAATGATATAATACATTTATCATCTCTGAGTATGCAAACATTATACATTGCAGTTCCCAAAAAGATACAAAACAGGCCTGTGTCCTGACTTCAGTATTTCAGACTATATTAAAATGGTTATTCTCACAATGTCTGAAAATGAGGGCAGTTTCTTAGGATAACTGGTATTATTGGAATAGTGAAGAGACATGTTAGATTTTACAAATTTTAGATTTTACATAAAAAAAAGTATCCTGTGAATTTCTGAATTCAAATGAATCAGAGTACTAGTTTAAAGACACCTCCTCGTGTATGTGTGTTCGTGCTTTTCGCAGCTTCTCCGGAAGGACAGCGATTTCCCTGCTCCCCGCCTGCTGGATGAGAAGGAAATGAGAGCCAACGAGGACATGCAGCTGAAAAAGAAGAACAGGAAGTCAGGAACACCCTGCAAAGTCAGAGAGCAGGAGGGGAGAGGAGGGAAGGTCAGTGTTTGTGCTAGAGAGGGAGAAAAAAATGTGTGCCAGATTTTCAGGGGGTGTGATTATCTGTCTAATTTTGTGTGTCAATCACAGCCTATCTGAGCACATCTGTGTGCCTTTTGTTTGACCAAATCACAGTTTCTGTAGCTGCCTTTGAATTTGTGTGTATATGTGTTTGTTGAGTTTAAAGCCTTGTGAATCTCAGTTTGGGTGTAGCTTGTGATATTGCTGGCCACAGACGGCATTTGCTTATGTGAATGAGTGTGTGTGTCTGTGCCTGCCTCCAGACTCCTCCATTCACTGTTATTTGTGTGGGGGTAGGAGGGAGGTGGTTTTTGGTCGGTGGGGGGAGGGGTGGGGTTCTCTGAAAAAGAAAGGGCGGGGAGAGTTTGGAGCACAATAACTGTTATTGTGTGTTTTAAAGAGAAGCAGTAGCAAGTGGGGGTGGGGTGGAGAGGTATTACATTAACACAGAGCTGATTTCTTTATGTTGTTTGAAGTTCATGTTTTTAAGGACAGTGTTTTGGAAGGTCTTTTTGTGAATACTGTATCTCAGCATGGAACATTTTGCATATGAAAATCTTTTTCTAGCAAAATGGAATTTTCAAACCATTTTTCAAACAAAATATTCTTCTGAAATATGAAATGTCTCAATGCTTTGATTTGTGTTTTTCTGTGTTTTGTTTGTGTCTTTTTAATAATATAGGGGGACAGGTAATGACTGTTGACAGTGTGGTCCTGTAACAAATGTGCTTGATATCTTGAGGAGCAGAGTTTCCTGTATAGCTGTGTTCATGATTAGTCTCAGTTTTCATATGGGAAGAGTTCAGTATTAACCATCAGTTCTGACCAAAATATCTGATTTCCACATGATTGTGGTATTACTGTAATTTTTTGTGGAACTAGTGCTATTTTAAGATTGAAGCTACAATTTAAAGCTTTATCACTGGGTAAAGCAGTTGAATTCTGTTTGGCCAGACCATGTCAGTTTAATTGTACATCTAGCTAAAAAAAAATCCATAAGTCATTCCACAAATATTGTTCTTTTTGCCAAAACCACTGGCAAACTAACTGGGTAGATTAAAAAAAAAATTTAATTTTGCAAATTTTTCATATGTTTCATAAGATAAAATTGATTGGTCTGGAATACAACCAACTCTTTCTTGTTCTCTCTCTCTCTTTCTTATTGGGGATGGGGTTCATCTTTTAGGGGGCTGTGGGAGATGAGAACGGGAACTGTCCACTGTCCAAAGTGCAGAAGAATTTCATCTGTGATCATTGTTATGGGGCATTCAGGAGCGGTTATCACCTGAAAAGGCATATCCTCATCCATACTGGTATGGACTTTACTCTGTCTAATATGCACGATTATACTATAGGGTCTGGGGTTTAGGTCAAATAAGTGGCCTTTAGATTCCGCTTCTGGTTCTGATTAGATATTTGATGTAACTTTGATGTAAGTACTGTGTATTAAGGCAGGGCTGGCCTTGTACATATGACTAAGTCAATGTTCTTTGATTCAGGGGAGAAGCCATTTGCGTGTACCATATGTGATATGAGATTCATCCAGCGTTACCACTTGGAGAGACACAGTCTCACACATACAGGTAAGCATTATCATCCTGTAAATTTTAAACATACCCTTTTTTTGATCTTGGAAATCTGCTGTAAAAAAGACACAATCAGAGACCTGCCAAAAGTAAGAAGACTGATTTACCCTCCTCCTGAACTGCTTTTGATCCTCTGAACATTAAGTTTTCCATGTTCTCTACATAGGTACCTATTTGATGTATAGGTGAGATCTTTCCTTGCTGCATAGAAAAAAACCCCAAATATATCTACAAGTTTCTCTAAATATTGATCTGCTTCCATCACCTTGTCTGGTCCTGATTCATGTCTTCGACAGTTTTATCCCATCTCAAGCCTAGATTCTGATTGACTGGCCCAAGCTAACAGAAAAATAACAAAACTAATCATTTTCCTTATTTTTGGCAAGCTACTTCTACTTTGAAAACTAAAGACTCATTTTCACACTGCCTGTATGAAGAAAGAATGTTTAAGATAGTGGTGCAGTGGCACCCTCTAGGTTCTTTTTAAAGTTATACTCTGATGGATTCAGTCCATATCAAACCCTAATTTTGAAATATTTAGTTTTCTTTTTAGTTTCCTTTTTCCCCTCTTTCTCTGACTGTGGCCTTATATGGAAAACAGCATATAGTGAATTTTGATGCTCTCCTAGCTGGGGTTCGTGTTACGAATCTTAGCTGTGCAACATTTTTGCCAACTACGGCCAAGAGTGCAAGGGCAAACAATTGGCTGTGTCCCCTTCAAGTAGTGACCCAGACCAGGTCACTCTCTGTTTTGCTTCTTAGTGGTAGTCACAGATAGTAATGTGCTTTTTGTACCAGTGAGTAGATACAGCCGCTCTGCTCCAATGGTACGCAACACAAAGTGCGAAAGAAAAGGTAGTGACTGGATTCACACGAATTGGAGGATTCATATGGTAGTTAGATTGAGTGAAGTTAATGCCTTGTTAGAGGTTAGATTAAAAATATCATAAGCAATTGGACGTTTCAAATTCAGGAAAAGGAGGCGATAAAGGTCCCGTTTAAATGTGTGTCCAATGCAAAAATAATGGGAACTAGAAACTTGATATACCAGAATCAGACAGGCCCTACGTATCATCTGTGAAACCTGATATAGGTTATGTTTTTCCCCCTCAAAGAACAACTTGAGTGAGAATTTTAGGGACAGCTTGAATCACCCATTTTAATTCAGGTTTTTGCTCTGTGTAGACGTCTCACTCAATCTGCTAATTTGTGCATTTAGGGGTGAAGCCATATGCTTGTTCGATGTGTGACATGCGGTTTTTTCAACGTTACCACTTGGAGAGACACAGACTCACTCATACTGGTATGTGTACTCTCATTGTCCAGATGTAAAATTGGTCATCAAAACAACTGGTCACCAGTGAGCGCACACGTTTGAACATACGAAAGAAACATAAAAATTATGACCAGTAAGATCATATTTCACTTTTGTACTTTGCAATTTCAAATGCCAAGTACTAGATCTTCTCAAAGTGATCAGTTTCTTTACTGATGGACCACTAAACATTTTTTTTTGTAGTCCATCACTCCATGAGATAATTTTGCAATTGTTTCATTTGGCAGCTGAACAGGAATGGAATAGGAATTGAGTATTAAAAAATGGTAGTATTAATTATCTGTATATTCAATAGTAAGCATTAACCATTCCATCATTCATACACGACACATTTGAAATAAAATTGATATTAAGGATACTGTTTAACTTGTCACTCCTGCAGGATTTGATGAGAATAATCTTTATGCCCACAATATTTAAAAACTCGACAGCTGTAGGATTTTCAGACGTGAGTGTGACTAATTAAACCCCTCAGCATTAAGAGACATTATAAATGTAGTATTATCCAAGCTTTCTGTTCAAATTATTACATGCGTTTTCCCCCCCAAACACTGGACGGCAAAATACATCAAAATAAAAACCCCATGTTAAATTTTTATGTCTGGTATGGAAGTGATTTAGAACAGCTTATCCAAAATGTTTAAATCTCTATTGCTAGATACTTGCTTGTAAGCTCTGTCAGATGTCATGGATAAGGTCCCCAGATGATGATCCTTTTCACTTTCATTAACATGTGATAGGAACACTGTGCACTTGACATGGGCATAAAGACTACACAGGCACTTGTCTACACAGAACAAAACCGTAACATTAGAAATGTAATATTTTGCACAGTTCATCGCTGGACTGTAGACCTCTTGCAGTTAAAGTGGACATGGTCAAAATGTATCCTGTGTTAACAAAGATGTCTAGAAATTAATCTCTGACCTGCTCACCTGATTGTGTACCGCATAATATTCCAGGTTTGTTCTCTTCTATGCAGGCAAATAGCTAATTTATACTTTGCTCTGTACATTTAGGGGTGAAACCGTATGCTTGCACTATGTGTGACATGCGATTTTTCCAACGTTACCACCTTCAGAGACACAGCCTCATTCATACGGGTATGAGTCCCCTCATCTTACCCTTACACTTAGCAAGTGGCTGTTTCTGTGTTGCACTTGTGCACTATTGCTAATTTTATTTATTTATTTTTTCCCAACAAATTAGTAGGGATGCACCGATAGTGTTGGAAAGAAATAGTAATGTGCGTGTAAAATGTCTAAATCACAATTGATCTTATGCGTCAGCACTTCCCAGTTCCTTGTTATTTCTAAAATGTCTAAAATGAGGTAAATGCAATGAGGTTTTGTAGGTACGAGGAGCAGTGACCTCACTGTATGCTCATGCTGAAGCTCAATCAGGAAAACATCTATGTAGTATTTCAGTTAAGTTGTGTCAAAATAATTAATCACTGGCTGTTAAAAATGATAGGTTTATGCTAAGTTCCTGCTAAAAATTGTTTCTGTCACTACACTTACGTGTGCCCCTCATTCCTCACTCTTGGTATTCATTCAGTTTGACCAGGCATTTGATGTACATCAAAGTAAGCCGGTCAAAAGTTAGACTGCATATACTCATTTTGGAATTTGGACTTGAGAGCATTTTAGTCTACCCATTACTTTGGAACTGGTATTTGACCACTACTGTTCAAACTTCGATTAGGTAACAAGATAGTGTCATCGGTGCACCTCTGCAAATTAAGACCGCTTTTTTTCATTTTGGTGCTCATTTTGGCTGAGTGACTCCTTCTACATATTTTTACCCTACTTTTGCTTACTTAGACACATTTTGGCAAATGCAGAATTTCTGTCTTTCTTTCTTTTTATTTTATTTTTTTTTGTTTTTCAATAATGTTGTGCAAAAATTTAGCATGCTTTGCTGCATGACTCCTGCTTTTTTTTCTTTTTAAGCAAATTATTTGTCTGTGCTTCAGCATTTGCTGTCAAGTCTCTAAATCTCTGAGGCTTGAGATGTACCTCAGATGAAGTCAGATCACATGAAATAATGTTTTTTACATTGGTTTGCCATGGGCCAGCATCTAACAGAGTATAACTTAAATTCTAATCTCTGCTTATCCTTTTGAAGCAAAATACCCTTTTTAGAAAGAATGCTACTTTCATGTTAGCAATTAGAATTTTAGATGTTCAATGTTACATAACAATGTGAGTTGAAATTGAATATACTGTGAGATAATTTTTTTTGGTACTCTGTGCGTTTAGGGGTGAAGCCCTATGCTTGTTCCATGTGTGACAGGCGTTTTTTCCAACGCTACCACCTGCAGAGACACAGCCTCACGCATACGGGTATGAATAGTCACACCTTACCCCGTGCATTGTTGCAACAGGCAACACAAAATCACAGCTAAACACTGTTGCCAACTTTTTTAAAAGCTAGTAGCACTTTGAAATTGATATTGTCTCAATTTAGTTGAAATCAGTGGTTTTCAGTCAAGACAATGTTGTCAGGAGTGTAAGAAAAACTTATTTTTTTCTCCATTTTATCCCAATGGGGAAATGGCAATCACAGTAATGAATTGCGAAGAACATGGCAATGGTGCAACACATCTGTTCCTCTCTTATTTTGTACCTTGTTTAATCCCTAATTCGTTGATACTTTCACGGCTAATAATTCTTTTGGTCAAGTGATGCACCTGAGCCACAAAGTTGGCAACAATGACAACAATACAAATATACCTCAGAGCACATAAGCCTCTTTGCACGTTGTTATATTTCCCATTGTACAAAATGCATAAATGAAATAACCAAATCTGGCTGTCAAACTCGAGTTTGGATTTAGTCACCAGCAGTTGTATTAAGGCACTGTGGAATTACCATAATAAGCCTAGGCTCAGTTTTTAGCAAACCTTAATTTATTGGTACTTTGTGTGTTTAGGGGTGAAGCCATACGCTTGTACCATGTGTGACATGAGGTTTTTTCAGCGTTACCATCTGCAGAGACACACCCTAACCCATACGGGTATGTGTCTTCTTAAAACAGGCTGCACATACATGCTTTTCATAATAGCTGCTTTCAGTACATTTACTTTTAAATGATCCCAATGCAACAATGCTAAAAGAATCAGTGTATCAGCTGATTATTTCATTAAATCTCAAACAAATCTAACTTTCATAAACAGTGTTGTCTAAAGTGTAAGCTTTCACAATCTAAGATTATCGGGGCTTAAGGCCACAATTCTCTTGAATGTTGTAATATTGCTTTTTGTGTCGGACTGTGCGTTGTTCTGGGCAGTTAAGCCATTTATATATTTTTCAGGCATATTAAAAGTTTACATTGTTTCAAGGCCCCCTATAAATGGACTTTGGACATATAATTATCAGCCATCAATGTTTGGACATGGACTGTCATTGACTGTCCATAATACCTAATTTTTTGGTGCTCTATGCGTTTAGGGGTGAAGCCGTATGCTTGCACCATGTGTGACATGCGGTTTTTTCAACGTTGCCACCTGCAAAGACACAGTCTCACCCATACGGGTATGTGTCGTCTTACTTCAAGAATTCTGTACAGATAGATAGAGGCTCCTCCAAGTTTATTGGCACCCTTGATAAAAATGAACATGAAAAAGACACCAAGATAAATGCAATACAGATGTGTAAGATTTGCATAAAATAAAAATGATACCAGCTATATTCCCACATATAACGTTCACTTTGGCTTTTGATAAAATGATATCAATCAATCTGTGCCATTCAAAATTTATTTCCAAAGAAAATGTCACAATCATCGGCACCTCTGTTTTCACTGCTGCTGCAAGCATTCCTCTTTAATTGAAACCACCAGCCTCAGGTGTTGTTCTTGAGAGGACCAAATGTTGGTTTAGTGGTTAATTAACTTTCATTTTTTTTTTTTTAATCCGCCTGTGGCCGCATAACAGTCTTCTTGAAGACACAACCTCATTTTTGTCTAAAATGTCCTCAGGCTGGAGCAAGTTCATAATGTGACTGAGATTAAAAAAAAGAGCCCCTGGAATACTTGGGGGACAAAACAGTCATTTAACAGTAAATATCCACAGCTAGGTTTCTACTGGCATTGGCATCCTTCTTTTGACGCCAAACTGACTACTGGTGTGTATGGGCTAAAAAGCATGTTTTTCATCTTTTGTAACCATATCACCTGATTCTAGTCCAGATGCCAATGATCATGTTTATTTATTGCTCTCAAAAAAGGTTTCCTTCAGTAAACTATCTAAACAACTGTTGGCTTGGACATGGTGTTCATACTTGAAAACTTGATGACTTGCAACCAAGTTCTACTCTTAAACTGATTAAGCTCCCTATTGTTCTCTACCTTCCAAACTATCATTTCCTCATTTTATACAAAGGCAAGGTACACTTGAATGCTCTACCAGGCAAGTTCACTTCTGTTCAGGTGGTTTTTAAACCTGTTAATCATTACCCTATTAATGGTAAGTGTTATATTTACTTTTAAAAAGCCTTTTTTTTGCTGCACTTGCCGTACCTCAGAACCATCATTTTTTTTAAATTGTCTTTCGCCTTTCCTTTCTTTCTGGGAAAGAGGACCAAAGACTTAACAGCTGTGTTATTATTTCTTTTTTCTTTTCCCTGAATTTCCTCATTTTCCTCATCATGGGGTACAAATAGTTTTCCACTCTTCAAGTGGATATGTTCCATTTCATATCTATACCCCATAAAGACAGGAACACATGGAAGACCACATGACTGAGATGAGCCGAACAAAGCACAATGTTAAAGATTTCATTCTGATTTAATTTAATGAGAGCCCTCAGGTATTCCAACAATATTTGAACCCATCTTATTCTATGCTACTTGTCTATAGTGTGTCTAGTATCTGTTAAGCTTACCGACCTTCCTACTTGCTTTTATAATTAAAAATCTAAGGGATAATGTCCGACAAGGTGTCCCTTGTATTGGCAAATGACGAGGCTGCGACAAAGAACTCAAAGCCTCTGTTTTCGTTTTTTAAATTTCTGGCTTCTAACCAAAGATAAAATATAAAGGCATTGTATTTATCTGCTCAGTCACAATTCAAAGGAATAGTATTATAACATCAAACAAATGTTGTCAACTTTCTAGTTGCCATACATTGTGCACCTCCCCACATTAATAGGGTATGGTTATTGGGATATTTCATTTGAAACTTAAACTTAATAAACTTAATTGCAAAATATAGTCCAGTTATATTCCAGTCAGGCTACTTCTCATAACAAAACTGTCATGCACAAACAGCTGTTGCTGTTATTTACTATTGTTGTGGTTACAGGACTTTTTAATGTATCATTGATTCTAGAATCAATGCTAATATAATATCAGCGTTGATTTAGAGCAGTAATGAAACTTTTGACCAGTTCTGTTTCTGAGCAGTGCTGATATACGATATTAATGGACAACTGCCAATCTGTGGCCACTGTATAAACTGAATATATGTCCCCCATATTTTCAGTCTAAAAGTGTACTTATCGCTTGTGCTGTTTGTAGTCTTTTTGCTCAACTTTATCAAAGGTGCCAGT
Organism: Chanos chanos; assembly: GCF_902362185.1. NCBI lineage: Eukaryota > Metazoa > Chordata > Actinopteri > Gonorynchiformes > Chanidae > Chanos > Chanos chanos. The sequence goes on from NC_044500.1 coordinate 29,423,593, forward strand.
AATTTTATGGTGGCTGTCAATCTGTTGACACGGAACCTCATGCTTAACCTACTGTTGTGAGATGAAAAGTATCAGCGAACCTTTCTTCACAGCAAGTTTGCAGAGCAACCTGCTGTTTTCCATTGCGCATATATATATATATATATATATTCTGTAAGGAATTTCAAATTTCACTCTTAATGGATCCTAGGACTTTTTTTTAATTTATTGCTCCCTTTCAGTTTTAGCAAGAATCTGTAGAATGTTGTTTACAAACCTTTATAGGACAACAATCAAAATATTTGCAGCAGTTGTTTTCAGACATGATCTATTTGATTGTATTGATTTTTTTAATACACATGATTGTTTTTAAACGGTGATAGATCTAGGGACAGTAAAATGAACTCAGGTGTCTCAGTCAACTATCCATATCCCCATAAAATTTGCTAATGTTGGTACTCTGCGTTTAGGAGTGAAGCCGTATGCTTGTTCCATGTGTGATATGAGATTTTTTCAACGCTACCACCTGCAGAGACACAGCATCACCCATACGGGTATGTGTTCTCTTTATACCCAGCTCATTTTACAGAAACTGCCCAGAGGGTAACTCTCCTCAGCAAGGTTATCATGAAATTTTGGGGTGAAACATTAAATCTTGGAAGATAAAAAAATTCATACTCGAATGCCAGTTGTTTATTTTTCGGTGGTGGCACACCGTCCAAGCATGCTGACATTTTTGGAAAAGGGGTTGGATGAATAACAGGCAATAAATGTCTCATTTGTGTCAGAGAGCAATTCATCACATCATCATTATCATTTTTTTCACATTTAGATTAGGTTTTTTTAATTTAGTTACATAGATTTTTTAAACCATTCTTATTGCATGCTTAAAAATTCAAGTAGATCAGTTTAAATGCATTTATAAAAAAGAAAAAATCTGTTTTAGGATGTGATCTGGCATGATGGGAATTTTGTGCTGTAAAGATATTTTCTCCATGTTCAGTAGATCTTTGTAGGGAAATGTTCAGATCTTTATTTTCAGACAGATTATATTTAGGAAGTCAGCTGACCTCCGTTTTGACCATAGTCGTCGATGACCCTCTGGAGATTGTAATAAAAAGACAATCCCACAGGTGCTTTAACAGCAAATTAGATCATAACACAGAGTCCATTGTGAAGTTGTGTCAGTTCTTTTTTTTTTTTAAGTTGCTGACTGACCATGATGGTTACTGTTCAGCTGCTGCCCAGTAGCAACATAATCCTTCAAAGATCTGATTGTGGCCTGATTTCAGAGGTCCTCATAAATTAATCGATTAATTGTTGAAGAAAGGTAATTGCTTCATCATCATCGCCATCATCATAAAATAGAAACTTGAGGCAAATATTGTGTTAATCATCATTGTGCTGTAGTGATATTGAACATTTTGTGGGCTATCATTAGATCAGCACAACACAGATACATGACTTGCCCATTTGAATAGTTGGAAATTGAATGAGGTGTCAAGCCCCCCGTATTCCCATAATACATAGATACTATAAATTGGGAATATACTTTAACTCCTATTGCATGCTTCTCACTCTTATTTTTCTGTAATAAATTGACTATGTGTTGAAGACAGTGTTTTTTGTTAGGCCCCCCCCCCTCCCTCCCCAATCTAGCTCTCAAATTATTTCTTCCTAAAGCAAAACTTTGCCATTTTTCCCCAGTCATTTTTGGGTTTAGTTACTATTCCGGACATGAAACTAAAGATCAGACACAATTAGTAAAATATCCAGGGTGTATATCTTTTTAGAGAATTTTTCGGTAAGATCCCAGCACCAGTTAAATTATTATTTATTATTATTATTATTATTATTATTATTATGTAAATTTTGTGTTAAGATATGAAATTAATTTGTTTTAATGAACTGTTCATTGAGTGGCTAACAAGCTGCCACTTTTAGAGTATAATAGTCATGAGTTGACAAGCATGGATATTACATAACAAAAGAAAGCTTAAAATTTTAACATTTTCAAATACTTAACATGAAGACTTTATGTTTCAGCTTGTGTTTCTGAACATTTTGATAGAGTTTGATCCCTGTATTTAGCTAATATTTGGTGCTCTATGCATTTAGGGGTGAAGCCTTACGCTTGTTCCATGTGTGACATGCGTTTTTTCCACCGTTACCACCTGCAGAGACACAGCCTCACACATACGGGTATGTGTCCTTTTACCTTGCCCCTTTCTCTAAATATAGGCTATAAAGAATGAACAATGTTGCCAACTTTATGACCAGAAACTCTTGATTTTCCTGCAAATTCACCACTAATGCCCACTCAGTATTAGTCTGTCTTAAAAACTGCACTGTTGAATTGCTTCATTGTAGTTACAGCGTTCTAGAATAATGCATTATAAATTTTAGCGGCAAAGTAAGGCTTTATACAAGTATGCTGTGAGTATGTTTGATTTAAACACTAAACTTACTCTGAAAGATTTAATTGCATGCTTCTGCCCAATCCAACCCTGGCCTCAGAAAAACAGAAAAATGTTCAGAAAACGCCATAATAACCTGATGTTACTTGTGCACAAATGTGCCAAGTTGGCAACACTGCCCTGAGCCTACATACACCACCAAAGTCAAAATTCTCCAACTCTTCTTAATGTGCACTTGGTACAGTACATATGGCTACAGCAAACTCGAGTTTGAATTTCTTTGATATTTTCCTCAATTTCTTATATTGGCTAGGAGATATGCTATGTGCAGAATATCGTGTTTGGATCTGTGGAAAATGTCATATTTTTCATAGTAGTTGGCTTTAGAAGTTCAGTGTCAACGATTCTGATTAAAAACATTATTTGCAGTAATTCTGGACTGTTTTGTCATCACGTTTAGCAAGCAGACTGGTGTTAATTGTCAGCTTTCTATAGTGTGAAAACTGATAAAATGTACTTACTAGTTAAAAAAAAAACTTACTCCTCAAAAATTGTGTGCACAAGCCTGAATAGAACGGGTAACAGACATCCAAGTGGTTCAAAACTGCAAAGGCATTAACACCACGCTATTTTGGAGCTGTTCAATATCAGTTGTGCGGCCATTTGGGTAATGTATTGGTGCTCTTTGCATTTAGGGGTGAAGCCCTACGCTTGCTCCATATGTGACATGCGTTTCTTTCAACGCTACCACCTGCAGAGACACAGCCTCACCCACACGGGTATGTGTCATCTCTTTGGAGCTTTCTTTCTAAAACATGGGACATACATCAATGTCACATTCAAGCTCCCATGTTTTCTTTTTGGCTCTTTTGTACTAGTGGATGTTGGGGTTAAAATGAACACATATGACTACAACAAACTCGAGTTTGGGTTGTTGAAAACATTTAGATCAACACGTTTTTTGTTTTTTTTTGGTAGAAATAAAATAACATCTACACATTGGTCTCTTTTTCAGTGCACATTGGAGTACTTGTTTTATTGAAATACTGAATATTCTTATTTAAAAAAATGTATATATACTGCACAGAGCATTTTTGATGTGCAAACTAATGAGGATGTTGGAAACTCCCTCATCTTGAATAGATTACACAGTTATTGAATTTTATTCCAAAAAAAAAGAGAACATTTTGGTGTAGCTGCCTGATAGATAACTGCAGTCTAAATGCAGGTTTTTTAAAGTCATCTCAAATAGTCTCTCAACCATGCAAAGTTTTTTAGAGAACGCCTTAAAACATATTTGGTCTGCCAAAAGTATTAAGATAAAAGATTTCTGTAATTGTTTCTCAGTTAGTGGACCAAATCCAGACTAGTACCACCCTGAACTTGTACAAATGTCCTTACCTCACCTCTTTTACCTAAAAGCATTTTAACCCAAACCCTTGGATTAGGATAACCTTTCTGCAGAGTTCATTGCATTCTAATGAAATACTCTCCGTAGCATATTTTGTGTTAATGATTATCTTTATACGCTTGGCTAGTAAGTGTAAAATATCATGATTTGAATATTTAAAAAATGTTAAAGAAAACAAGAGGCAGAGGGATATATGATATGTTGATACTCTGTGTATTTAGGAGTGAAGCCGTATGCTTGTTCCATGTGTGATATGAGGTTTTTTCAACGTTACCACCTGCAGAGACACAGCCTCACTCATACTGGTATGTGTCCCTTTGCCATTTAACGTCTTTACTAAGCATTTAGCAATCAGGGCAAAACATATGTGCATGCCAAATGAAGTGAAACCAAAGTAAAAACACTTCAGTTTTTACAATGCCCAGTAACAAAATACAGCTTAGAAGAACTAGTATTAGTTTACAATATCAGTCTTGCTTATCAGTGGAAAAACAGTATCATCAGCAAGTAGCATATTGGAATCTCCAGCAAAGACACAGAGAAAAAAGAAAAGGTGTGTGGGTGATTTTGTGGAGGTGGGATGTCATGACAAGTTTCACTAAGTAGGTGGGTAGATACTAGGTAGATTCGTGTGTGATACTCAGAAGCTGGATTATCACAGATTATAGCATATCATATATTTAACATATATTCCCATAATATGCACATCTACACATAATTCACATCTTCTGTCTATAGAAAATTTGGGGGGGAAAAAACCCTTTTTGGACTTAGTAAAATGCATTAAAACAGTTATTTTTCATTCAACCTGCATCAAACTTACATCCTACTCCACAATGTCCATGAGACGACGGCTTATCTTTCTTTTTTGAAGGGAATAAGTTCTTGTTTGGGAAAAAAAGCCTTGCAAGTTCCTTTTATTTAATTTAAAGCAAAAATTCAACCACAAGCAGCACCAAGTGGAAAGACCTTAAAGTGAAATGATATGTGTATATATAAAACACAAGTAGACCTTATATATGAATATATACAGAATGGAGTGAGGTGAATTCCTAAGACTCTTTAACTATGCTGCTGACTGTTTCATTCATAGAAAAATGTGGAGTACGATGTATATGAGCAGGGGAGAAAAATTAATGTTGACATGCATAATCCTGAGGGACATGACTAAAAATGGAACATGTATATCAAAGGTATTGTGAAATTATTCAGAAGAAACAGGCGTGTTGATACCAGCCACTTGCATTAAGATCTGACGATGGAGTGCTCATGATCTGTCACTGGATTAAGCAAGACTATCAATAGGTTTAGGTTCTGTTCTGAAAGAGGCCTCAAAACTGTCAACAAGATCACTCCAGAATATTCAAGATGCAAGATCATTACTGTATAAAGGTAAACCTACTGTGAGTACGTAATAGGGAAGACATTTATAAAGCCTTATTTATGAGTCTGAAAGAGCTCGTTCCTACTAAACATGAAATGCTCCCTCATCTTATAGCTCCTAAACACATCTTAAGCAGGTTTCAATGATCCAAAAGTTGTGTAGAAGTGGTTTTGATTGGAGTTTCCGCAGCTGTCATGCATCATGTTTAGAGCTTCTGATTTGCATACAGACCCCCCCCCCCCCCCCCCCCCCCACATTGTTTAGTCTTTCACTTAAAATTGGTGCTCTGTGTATTTAGGAGTGAAGCCATATGCTTGTTCGATGTGCGACATGCGGTTTTTCCAACGTTACCACTTGGAGAGACACAGCCTCACTCATACTGGTATGTGTCCTCTGATTATACTTCTCACTCCAAAAACTGATTGTCAATGAGACCCAAATCTGTTCGTACGGCTTGTTTTAAAAGAAAAAAAAAAAACAAAAAAACTTGGGAGCTCTTGAGACCATATAACCCATTAGAGAAGAACACAGTAAACTGACAGTCAGTAGTAGATGAATTTATAAATATCTGCTGGAAACGGTTCTTTAGCCAGAACTGCGGCGTGAGGCTTCACCCAGTTAGTTTAACTGTACTTCAAACTCATACTCTGCTCATTTAAACACAGAAATATACTACTACACTTGCATGGGACTATTCCCAACAAAAAGAACCCAAACTAAGTATAATTTCGTATTGGTCTGTGTATTTTTTGTTTATTTTATTTAACTTCAAGACCTAGATCCTGCCTATGTGATGTCACAAAACGACAATAGGACTTTTAGCTCACAAACACACCAGTCTTTCTTAGCTCACCAAATCATTAACAAATGTACCATTTAAATTAAGGCCAATAAACATGGCTGTTACAAACTCGAGTTTGGATGGAGTCAGTTGCTTTGGAGTTAGGGCAAGAGTTTTTGGGTTTTTTTGTTTGTTTGTTTTTTGAAATCTGAGTCATAGTACCTGGATATTCAGTAGAAATATGATGATACAATATAGTGGTTCATGTGTGATGAAATGAGGGAATCCTCTTTGAAACCAAAAGAGAAAGTATGAACTGGTGGTACATAGTTTTGTACCACCAGCACAGACATGTATAAACAAGTGTCGTCGGATACCTCTTGCCCTGATTCTACTGAAAGCCTTTTTTTTTTTATGACACTATGTATTTATTTACATTTCCTGCTGACAGAAAAATGCTGAAAACTTGGCTTTTACTTTTTATAGGAGAGAAGCCGTTTGCATGTGATATGTGTGACATGCGCTTCATCCAGAGGTACCACTTAGAAAGGCACAAGCGTGTTCACAGCGGAGAGAAGCCTTATCAGTGTGAACGCTGCCAGCAGGTAATGGGGTTGTTGACACACACACACCCACTCAAGTGAACGTACACAACCTTATTGCACAATAACGCCCACGTTTAACAGCACGGTTGTTCTCAAATGATATGCAGCACTTCGTACTTTTGAGGTAACGCATGTTTCGGTGTAACCATTTACCGCAAACCTGTGTGTGTTCTCACACTCTCTCTCTCTCTGTCCAAATGCAGAACTTTTCACGGACAGACAGGCTGCTGAGGCATCGGAGGCTGTGCCAGGGACGTGGTGTCGCTAAAGTGGAGGCACAGCCCTGTTGTGAGCCCCGCTCCTACCCACAGGAGCCGCCACCTCCACCTCCAGCAACCTGGAGTCCCCTCCACCCTCCCCCTGGCCGATTAGCAGTCTGACATTCCCCACTAAGCCCTCAGTGTAAAGCCCTAACAAACCCTGCCCTGTGGCCCCAGTCACTGCCGAATAGCAAATGGCACTAACTGATGGCCGAGACTGATGATAATGCAGTGAAGGAAAGGGAGAAACTATTCTCTTTATGTTTTTGTGTTGCTTTTTTTCTTTTTGTTTGATTTTGTTTTTAAATGTTGCTTACATATTGTTTGGAATATTTCCTTTAACTCCAGGGGAAGGATTTTATACTCGATATGATTTATTCCACCTGTTTTGTCATTGTTTTGTTTTTGGTTTTTTTTTTTTTTTCCTTTTTGGTACTTTTAAAGGAGGGGAACAAAAACATGCTGTTAATTTGTGCACCACGATGAGGGATATATGCTTGAAAAACTATGAAAAGATTTCAGAACAAGTGACTAGATATTGGTACAGTTTTCAGATCACTACGATAATTAATTGGGCCTTTTTTTCGCAACAGAATAAGCTGTTAAAACGACAATGTTTATTTTCAGTTACATGTCAGAGCATCAACATTTTTGACTCCTGTTATAGGCTGATGATCCAGGAGGCAATCCATAAACACAACATTCACACGGTTCACTGAAAATGACTCAGCTCCTGTTACTCTATTAGTGTAGGTGGGTATAGCACAATCGTCACACCCACTTCAGTTATAGAAACTGTGTGTGTTGTCATTTCTCACGTGTCATGATCAAAGTAAGACAAGTAATCACCTCGTCATAAAGGAGGGGGTTCTGGGTTTCTGGGTTGTTGAATTGTATTGTGGGTAACTGTTCATTTTTACCGCGTAGTTGAGATAAAAAGTCATCCTTCTTTCTTCTATCAGGTTTGTTCTTAAACTTTCGGAAATGGCCCAGTTTAGTTCAGTCAGTCATGCCCATCGGAAATGACCCTAAGAGAAAATACACAGAGGTGTTCTGTGTTTATGACAGCGTTATTAGCCTGAAAGTGCAGTATGCATTAACTGTACGAGCCACATGGAAAGGACACAAGATGCTTCCATAAGTTCATCATGGATATGTACAGATTAGCATGGATGTAATAAAAAAAAAAAGGAAAAAAAAAAGCGAATCTTGTGGCCTTAGGGTGTGCACATGTATTTTATTTTGTACATGATTTTGGATTTTTATCATGCAATAATGATGTAATTATTATTTGACAGACATGTTGAGAGAAAATCACTGCCTTTTCAAATTGACAGCATTTTTTTTTCTTTTTTTTTTTTTTTTTTATTCTCCCAAAGCTGACATCTTTACTAAACTTTGCCTTCTTTCTTAGCACTGCTGTAGTGCCACAGTATCCTTCCAGGGTGTAGAGTTAGTGCTGATGTTGCTGTAATGACTTCTTGTAATTAAATAACAAAATTGGTTAACAACACTTGACCAGCATTACGAAAAAGAATTCCAGATGAATAGTAGTGATGGTTATGTGACGTTTTCATTTGAGGTAGTCTATGCTTTGGCCAAGTCCAGTCTCAGCCTTTGGTATCCATGTGTTCTGCCAGATGAATTCATCGTAGTTAATCTAATATAACTAGGCTATGTGCTGAAGATCTACGGTTTAAAAACAAATGTGTGCTGTTAACTTAATGAAACAAATACGTCGTGTCCTTAGGGGTGGACCTCACTACTATAAGATTGACAGATTAGGTAATTGTTCTATCAAAATAGTTTTGGGGGAGGGGGATCTGTCAACTTTTTGCGAGGTCTAAATCCTGTCCTTAAATGCAAACATAGCATTCCTATATGCTATGTTTTCACAATGTCTCATGGGTGTGTTTTGTACTGTTGGACATATTACTGCTTGTCAATGGACTGGCCAATGCCTCTTGGTTGTTTTTTTTTTTTTTTTTGTGATAACTGTTTGCGACCACATGCTATTTGGGATTTAACGTAGAAGGGATGGCTACTGACTAGCGTTGCAGGGGAAGGCTGGTTTGCCACAACTTCAGTAATGAAGTGACCGTATTTCATTTCTTTTTTTTTTTTTTTTTTTTTGTACGCATCATAAACCTGATATGAAATAGACTTTGATTTCTGTGTTATAGTTACATAGAAATATGGTGTGTGTATTTTGAAAACCTGTTTTTGTTTTGTTTTTGTTTCTAATATGATTTTGAAACACTGGAGTGCTAAGTGGAAAAGAAAAACAACACGAATTTATGGACTTTTTTTTTTGTTTGTTTGTTTTTTAAGAATTAGTTTGATGTCATTAGACAAAGCCTCTCTGAAAAATACTGGGGGTGGGGGGATGGGGGAATTTGGCGGATCAGTATTTTGTCATCAAGGTCCCAGGGTATTCAGTAAATGTTCTATTACTAAGATTTTTTTTTTATATTAATCTCATGTAAGCCTCCTCACCACACTATTTTAGTGAATTATATTGATAGAGATATTAGAAAAGACACCGCATCGATGGTAGCTAACTGAGTAGTTTTTTTTTCTTTGCTTTATTTTAATAGTCTTGCATGCTGTTACAGACCTTACTGTAAGCTTATACTGTTTTTGTTTGTTTAGGTAAAGATATTTGAAGAAGAAACTTTTCTAAATAATGGAAAAAAAACATGCTATAATGATAATTATTGTAAAAATGGGCAAACTAATAGATACCCTTGTGATCCAATTAGTTTTCATTGTATTGGTGAGGAAAGGGGCTTCCATTATGCAGAAATAAAACATCTTTGAAAATTGTAATTGTGTTTTTGATGTGTCACTTTGTAAGCATGTGCATTGTAAGCCACAAGTCAGGAAGAAAAAATATACACAGACTGAAACTTTTGCCAATTGGTCAGTTGGACATTATCTGGTTTAATGAGCAGGAAAATGAACTGAACACCTTTTAACTTTTCACATTGATTTATTTGTATTTTTGGATTGTCTCGCAGCAGCCAGTGCATCTGGTGTAGTGTGTTTTATGAGTGAAAGGAGTTTCAGATTATACTGCTCGCATTACGCAGTAGCTTGCATGGCCCTCAAGAGGGTGCTGTTTTCATACTGACACTATGTATCCAAATTCTTATCCACACTTACATCTAATCTCATCTCTAAATATATTTGTAGTCCTTTGTTCATCATTCCCAATGTCCTGCTGCCAATGTCATAACTTCTGTTAGGCAGTAAATGAGTTTACTAATGAAAACAAGGCACACAGGCAAATCATGGGTTCGGTGATAACTCTGTGTTCTGTCATTACATGTTGAGCAACACACCTAAATATTTTGTGTAATGTCAGAGCCCACCGCTAAATTTGCATTTCAAATACATTCAATACCAGTGACCTTGTCTGTACATGCCCTCTCCACTCGATAACTCTCTTCGCTCCATCGACACCAGTGCTAATGCTGTAGTTGTCACTGTGGAGCCAGCGGGCGGAGCTGGAAATGGGGGAGGAGAGTGTTTAATGTGATCGAGGAATGAATAGATGGAGGGAGGAACAGGCAGGGTGGAAACTGTCCACTTATTCACAAACCAGGCCAACTGTGACATTTTGTGTAGAGGGTATTGGGTGGTAAGCAAAAAAAGGACATCGCTCTTTGGAAAGTAGGAGTGAAGGGTTTAACACTAAATACCATCAGATGGGATCACAGATCCTTTATTTATTTAGTTATTTATTTGTTTGAAAATATGAATTTTTTTGAGACACCGCGGTTATATTTTTAATATTCTTTCTCTAAGTGATTTTGATTATTTCAAAGATAAACAGCTAGAAACATGTTACGTGGATTATGACAAAAGCTGCTAATTGATATCCTTAGTGTTTTTGCTGTGTTTGAACCTGATGGGCTTTTTTATGCAATAGATGTGTATGTGTTAGTGACCAAGCTATCTACTTTTATTTTCAATATTCCTCCTGAGTTAAATACATTGTAATGTTTTGTCTATTTTCCTTTGTATCTGCTGTTGCATGTCTTACTTTGGAATAAGCACTGATTCACTGATTTATGACTCTCTTGCACCATAAGCTATTAAGACAGAGCAATCCAAATGAAAAATTAGCTCCGACTTGAAGGGGAATGTGTGTGCTTGGGGATTTCACACGAACACCATTTTAACCTTATTCAAAATACAGGTAACTTATAAAACAAACATTTACACCAAGTGTCTTTGCAGGACACCTCCTCACAGGAGCACCACTGGAGGGCCTTGGTATCATGCCTCTGTGAGAAATTCTGTCATGCAGTGTCGTGTTGATCATGGTGGTGAGGGTTCTCTCTGGAGCTGCTCTAAAATCTGAAAATGAACTTGACAAGGTATATTTTAAATGACTGTGGTATGCAGTGTAGGTTCTGATAACTCAATAGACAGATGCATATATTTTTGCACCACTGAAATCACAGACATGCAGTTAGGTTTAAGCACTTGTTGGATTTTCTTGTGATTTCACAAGTAAACGAACCGGAGCAAAAGCGCACTTGGAGAAAAGCTTTATTTGGTGGTGGTGGAACCTGGCAGCAAGTCTGCTTGCGCTGCAGCTTAACTCAGAGAACTGTTACCGTGATCGGCCTTTTATACCATGAAGCAAACAGACAATAGATGTACAATGTTGCTTGATGCAAATCAGAATCTAGGTGTTAATGCTAAATTCCCCTTTTGTCTGTGATGGCTGCCATTCGCCCATTACCGGTTGTATTTTGCCTTAATCAGTTGCTTTGGGCTCCAACAGTAACGTGGCGCCAAAGGTGTGAAGCTTTCTTTGTATCTATGGTAATAAGACCATCAGGTTAAACAGTTCTCCTATCATGAACCATGTCTGTTCAGATGTCACTATAATCTTACACACTGCAGTCTCACTATTGTACAGTGGGCTCCAAAATGACTGGAACCCCTGACTGGCAATGCACAAACAATACTTTTAAAAAATATAAACAATATCATTTTCGAAATAAACTCAAAATACCAACATGTGAGAAATACTGTACTTTATTAATGTTTCAATGGAACCAACCAAAATCATACAATTATTTAATACATAATAAATTTCACCAAAATCAAGGTTTCATAATTATTGGTGCTCCTCATTTAGTACTTAGTGCAACCACCTCTGTCAAGGGTAACAGCATGGAGTCTTTTCCTGTAATGTTTGACAAGGTTAAGGAACACATTTGGAGGGATTTTGGACCATTCCTCTATGCGGATCCTTTCAAGATCATTCACATTCTTGGGTTTGCACTTATCAACTGCTTTCCTCAACTCAGCCCACAGGTTTTTGATTGGACTGAGGTCCAGCGACCGAGATGGCCACGGCAGAACATTGATTTTGTTGTCACAGGACCATTTCTGTGTGGATCTCATGGTATGTTTTGGGTCATTGTCTTGTTGGAAAGTCCACCTATGGTCAAGTCCCAGCCTTCTGGCAGAGGCAACCAGATTGTCACGCAACTTGCTTGATACTTGGTGGAATTCATTATGCCATTAATCTTAACCAGTCCCCCTGGACCTCTGGAATTACAAAGTCCCCAAAACATCACTGACCCACCTCCACATTTCACAGTGGGTATGAGGTGCGTCTCCTTGTGTGCATCTCTGTTTTGACGCCAAACATGCTGATGCTGTATCTGACCAAAACGTTTTTGGTCTCATCTGACCAGAGCACCTTCTTCCAGTCATAATTTAAATGACATTTGGCAAGCTCCAAGCGCTTGAGCCTTTGTCTCGGGGTCAGAAAAGGCTTTCTTCTGGCAACCCTTCCAGAGACTGTGGTTGTGGAGGTGGCATCTGATGGTGCTTTTTGAGACCTGGTGAGCCCAATATACCAGCAAGGCCTGCAATTCTTTCACAGTGATTCTTAGAGATTTTGTTGCTTCTCTCACCATCCTCCTCCCTGTCCTAAGGAGCAAAATGCATTTGTGTCCTCCTGCCGTGATGTTTTCAACTGTTTCATATCTTTTGAATTTTTTAATAATTGCCCTGACAGTGCTCAGTGGTATATTCAATCATTTGTGGATCCTCTTGTAGCCATTACCAGACTTATGAAGGTCTATGACCATCTGTCTCTTTTGAACTGCCAGTTCTTTTGTTTTCTTCATGGTGTTGGAAGACAAAGGGATATTGCACACGTGTTACTTCATTTTTACACCCTTATGAAGCAGGAAGTGATGTAATGGCTCAACATAGTTCCTTCACACTTAGAGAAACTTAAATAAGCGGAATTTAATTCCTGGTTTAATTGTGGTAGATGTTATTTACAGTAGCCTGTAAGGGTCCCATTAACTGTGAAACCTTTATTTGGAGGAAACTGGTTTTTAATCGATAAATGATTTTGGTGGGTTCCATCAGACCATTAATATAGCACAGCATTTCTCACATGTTGGTATCTTGAGTTTATCTCTATAATTATATTGTTTATATTTTTTAAAGTATTGTTTGTGCATTGCCAGTCAGGGGTGTCAGTCATTTTGGAGCCCACTGTATGCCTCTCTTTGCAGTTAATATACTGTTGCTAATGAAATGCAAGCAATATGGTATATTACTGTCACTGTGTGCTCACACAGTGCACGGACTCACAATACAGTCCACTAATTCAGAGTTTGGCGCAGTGGGTAGCCCTTTCGCCTTACAGCAAGAAGATCCCAGGTTTGATTCCTGTCCAAGACTTCAAGTATTGACATGCTGGCATACAGAATTATATACCTTTCCCCTGCTCATCAGTATTTGTCAGCAGTTTCATGAAACTACACAGTTCAGTGAGAAAGTCTCTAAACTTTGTTGATGATTCATGATTTAATCAGGAGGGATTTAACAGATGCTTGAATGGAAAACAGATACTTGCATGGAAATGCATGCCATGCTTTCTGTGTGGAGTTTGCATGTTGTCCCTGTGTCTGTGTGGGTTTCCTCCCACAGTCTAAAGACAAGTAAGTCAGGTGAACTGGTGATACTAAATTGCCCCTAGGTGTGAATGTACGCATGAATGTGTTTGTTCGTGTGTCTGCCCTGCGTTGGACCGGTGACCTGTCCAGGGTGTTTAGCCTCCTTTCGCCCAATGAACGCTGGGATAGGCTCCAGCACCCACTGTGGCCCTAATTAGGATAAGCGGCTTAGAAAATGAATGGATAATTGAGAGTTACTCATCTGTCCTTTATGTCTTGAGCTAATTCACAGACATTAATTCAAGACACACGTCATACATGCGTTTGTTCACACTTACCTCCAGTTGATGATGTTTTACGCTAAAGCTTCCATTCAAGCATCTGTTTAATCACTCCTGATTAAGTCATCATGAATCATCAACAATGTTTAGGGTCTTGCTTACTGAACTATGTGGCTTCATGAAACTGCTGACAAATATTGATGAACAGGGCAAAGGTATGTAAATGAATATTCGTATCTCTGTATGCCAGCATGTCAATACTTGAAGTCTTTTTTTTCGTGACTTCAGGTTCCACTTACCATCTGGTGAAACAGGGTGATGAAATGCTCTTTCAAACACAAGGTGACGCAATAAGGAGCAGCCTCTGAAGGGCGTTTGGTGCTTCCCAGCATTTTTTGCACATGGCTGTAGGCAGAAAAGGACTATGACTGCAACCACAGCTTTCTGGATCAGCTTCTTTTCAAAATTCTTTTGTGTCCCTCATTTATGAGTGTTTCGTTTATTTTGGCAGTTATGTATATTTATAAATGGATGTGTCCCCCATACTCTTGAGTTCAGAAACGTAGGCCTATATCTCAAGAATCCGCCTCTCCGTCACAAATCATGTATAATTCCCTAAAAGCAGCTTCTTGTCTCAGACACACCTTTGGTAAGGTCACAGGGCCGCTCTGTGGCTGATGATGAATTAATAAATTAATCTTTGACCATTTTAACGCAGTGATCCATCATGCTGTTGGGATGTCGTGAGGCTGTGTTAATTAACAGTGATGCTTAAAGCAGATGAGCTATATTACTGACAGTAAATCACCCAGCACTATATAAGGAGAAGACCAATATCAGACAACTTTTTTCACAAAGCCATATGGGTATCTCTTTAAAGCACACATATACAAATTCTCAAATACATATGTAGGTTTGACCTCAAATATTTGGTAGTCTCAGATGTTCCTAAAAATATGGTTTAGCTTACTACTGTGTTAGCATTCCTGAAGTGCTTCAGAATTGAGTGGGTTTCAAAACCTTTATAGTTCAATGAACAGACACAGGGCTGAACACAGTTCCAAAAGAATGTTTTATCCAGTCATTGGATATGTTACATACACCTGTGTTTTTAGTTCTATAACAATAGAAATGAAACCAGGATGCCCTTCTTTATTACAAATCAAGTTAAATTGCAGACAATTACAATTAATATTGTAGACATAATCTTCTAGAAAGTAATCTTAACACACCATATTCCCTCTACCTAAGCATCGTGTAAGCTACTTTGTATGCTCCCAGAATATGTGCTGAAAAGTAAACTACAAAACAGCATTCAAGGTAAGAAGCTTACAGGATCAGCAGGAATAGTAAAAAAAAAAAGTTGAACCCCCCCCCCCCCCCCCCCCCACATTTTAAATGATAACCAATTTAATTATTTACCATTTGCCATTAAGCAGTGCAACGCCAGAGAGCTGAAACCCTCCGTATAAAGGATGTATAAGCTAGCTGTACGTGTGGCCAAGTAATGAAAAGATATAAATTAAAAGGACATACAGTAAAAATAAAAGTCCTACAGTAATAATCACTGAAACCATTGATCATAAATTTTAAACAACCTCATTACAAATGAGGACCCTCCCTGTGGCTTGGAGTTGAATAAAATGGCAGCCATTTTAGGAAAGCTTATTCCCTGACTACACTCTTGAGCAGTTGCACAAAATGGTGTTGACCCTAAATTACTTTGAAGGTAAAACAGCATTTTCAATGCCATAGCCCTCCAGACTCAAAGAAACACAATCTTTTGTTCTCACCTAGCACTAACACAGATGGTCAGGCTAATCAATAGCTATGTAATTAGAAGATTATTTGATTCAGGTGTTTCTAGGCGTTTCTATAACAGCAGAAATGTGCGGGTTTTCATGGCTGGACCTGGGAGACACTGTTTTAAAGGTGTAACTTCATCTCTGACAGTGCTCTTAAATTCATATATTCTCTCGTTACGTAGGTATTAAGCCCTCAAACAAAACCAAATTACTTGATTCATGATACTTTGTTGTGTTCTCACAAGGTTATTCTGGGCTGACGGATCATGGAGCGACTGACACTAGATGATAATGTAGTGACAGATGTCGTGTGACAGTACAGTACATGTCACTCTGCTTTAGGTTTATTTCCGTACCAAGGACCCAGTCATCTGACACAGTCCAACTGAATGTGATTTGCTACTTTACTGGTGACAGTAACACAAAACGTCAGCAACTACAAAACCTCAACCGCAATCGAATGGGAGCGATGCGGGCAGAGTGTTTGCATTTCTGAACATCATCTGTCTTCTACATTGCTGATGTAGATGATAAAGGAAGCTATACTTGGGTGTTTCTTTGCAAAGGTCCTTTAGACTGGGGATGCTCAATGTGGGGCTTAAAAAAAAACTCTAGTGGTTTGTGGAGGTACTGTATGGGGGTTTGTTAAAATTGTGATGGAAACGTCAACATCAGATTAAATTCACTTCAATATAATCTCAAGGTTTTATATGAGAAAAATAATTTGGGTTTAAATGGTTCGGCTGACAAAAAAGGTTGGGAACCCCTGCTCTAAACAGTGATAACAAATCAGAGCTTGGAATCTGGAAGCAGCGAGTGCTACTTGGGTGACCATTGATTTATACCATTAACGACTGCCCAGGAAGAACACTGTTGTGGAGCACAGATGAGTTTTCCCACTCGGCTTTGTGTAAACTCAGTCTGTCACCACACTGCTGCTGTGGACTGACAGCTGAGTGCTGGCCACGGTCCTGCTGGCACCGAGTCATGGAGATTTTTTTAGACGGAAGGCGTGTCAAAGGGCAGGTGGAACTTATGCACAGTGCAACATGCACAGGATTTTAAAAATGTCCATTTCCATAGCCAATGTGGAGTAATTAACAAAGGATAAACTAGTAGTTACTATATATATTATTCTTTTGAAAATGCTGTGGTTACATCCAGTTAACACAGCTCACTTGTATATCGGTTATCTCACTCATCTTATATACTGAACACCGTTAACCAGTTCATGAATTTAACAGCTTTCAGTGAGATTTTAAACTAAGGGCATCATGAAACATTGTTTTTTAAAGCTTAAACTACAGAAAGGTGAGATTTAGTGAAACACCAACATTTCTTAGTCATTTTGATTCAGCATTGATTCAGCAAAGGTCACCTACATGCCAAGAAGGGTGTATGCCCTTCTGAAATCTCTTACTATGAAAAGCAATATCCTCAAGGTGGGGTGGGTGGGGATACAAGTCAAAGGAAAAATCCAGAAAATGATGGCATTGATGAGAAAGGTGAAAGGAATGGACTAAAGGGATGGGGTGAAATTTAAGGAAGGATGTAATGAAGGGAGCAAAGGAGGGAAAACAATTTACTGTGGAAGTCACCAACATAAGAAGGGGAGAAGGGAGGACAGGAGGCCCACACTCAGGTAATAGATGGAAATCCCCCCAGCACCTCAGCCCCCCAGCCACCCCTACACACACTCACACACACACACACACACACATGCACCCATGACCCATGAGGGAGGGAATCTCATTTTGCACTGAGTCATAAAATCTGGCTTGCAACATCTCAGTCATAAAGCATCCAATGCAGTTTCATGTTTCAGTTTTTTTCAAACACCTCATTTGAATGTTTATTCTATGCCCACTCAATAGAAGAAATGTACATAAGATGATAAAAAAAGAAAAAAGGTATCATTGTAGCTAAAAGGAGAAGAACATTATGGGAATTTCGAGATCAAACTTTGAATGAGATGTTTGAATAAACAGATGTGAAACACAATGGGAAGAATGGTTTCATGAAAAGGAAAAGGGATGGATGAAACCAGGTGCCATTGATCTAAGGCTTAAGTTACAAAATGTAATTCAAGAATGAAATTGAAAGAAATGTTACAAGACAATGGAATCACACAGAACTCACTAATCTGCTGTGTCCTCGTACTTTTTTATAACGATACTTCAGGTCCCCATGGTTCTGTATTTAAAACAACGCTGACCCTACCCATTTTCGATTTGTGGTATTTGTTTCATTCTGTGGGTAGAGCCTGGAATGCTGTTTGTATTATGACACGCTGCTGAAATATTCTGTAATAAAAATAATAGTATAGCTATGGTTTATCAATGTAATGTTGCATTCTGTCTGATGAACGTATTATTGTTATCATTAGAGCAACTTGAGAGCTCCCGCCATGTGAATACCAATAAAACCTGCAGATAATTTATTAAGTGTGGTTTGGGTTTCTGAATGAAAATGGAACCTCAATATGTAAATGAAAATTACTGCGCAGGTAGGAAATATAGCCCCCCAAAACACAGAGACACACCCAGACACACACACACACACACCCTGCTCTCTTTCAATTTCTGCCACAACCACACTCATTCTGTCTTTCACAAACTCTCCCTTATTGCACACACCAACTCTCTGAAAAGGTAAATCTCTGTAGAGTCCCCCTTTTTCTGTACTATAACCTTAACCCCTCCCTCTCTCCCTCCATCTCTCCTTTTTCTCATGTGTAGCTATATTTTGTTATCTCTTGTTTTTCCTTCCAAGTCTTTCCCCTGTTTCTCTTTCTAACCTTTTTTCAGGCTCATATCACTGAGCTTTTTAAGTCTTTCAATGGATCTGGCTGCCTTTCTATCTCTTGCAGTCCCTCTCTCATTCTGGTTCTTTTCCTGAAGTCAAGACCAAAAGCGCTGCACCCACTCCCTCCTCCCCCACACCTCACGGGATACTGCTTTTATGACCGCAATCTGACACTGCCTCTGTGTCCTATCAGTGCCAAGGCCGTAATTCACCTCAAACTGAGCCAACGGCGAATCACTGTGCACCAATAAATTCCTCTGTCAGAGACCATCCAATAGGAGGCAAGCATTAAATCACTGATGTCAGGTTGGCGGCCAATGGCGTGCCGACGACTATAAATCTGTCAGAAAGAGGGGGGTTCTGTTAATGGGTACTGCATTGCTGCTGGGGAATCAGGGGGTGGGGTAAGGGGGCATGAATAAGGAGGTGTAGTATGAAAAAAAGGAAGAAAGGAAAAGAGATTCATGAAGATAAGAGGCATAGTCTTTTTTCTCCCTTTCTTTTTCTGGCTCCATGTATAGAGATAGTGAGTCATTAAGTGAAAGTCTGACTCAGACACATGTCCAAACTTGTGATGGCAAAAATTGACAGGGTTAAAGTGTTACCCAAAAAAGAATAATGTGGAAAAAAAATATTATGTTTGCAAGATAAGCCTAATCAATCTTTATGTCTTCAAATGTCACAACAACGACAGCAGTTTATCTCTGCTACGGCTATTTGAGTTAGTTATGTTAGTTATTTTAATCTATTATTTACTTAGTCTCGGGGAAAATTAGCACATTTCATAACCTGCCACATCAATTCTTCTTATAGCTGTATGTGGAAATGTTCACTGCCCATTAAAAACAATACATTTATGTATTCTGCTTTAACATGTTCAATATAAATGAGACATCAAGGCTTGCAATTCTAAATTTTAAAATATAAGATGTTATTCAGACATAAATTTGATATTGTAAAACATGTAGCTGTTGGAGTATGGTCAAGCTTTTCTCTCTAACTCTCTAACAGACATGTGTGTTTCCTGGATCTCTCTCTTGTCTGTAGTCAATTTGACAACACTATCTTGCCAACACTGAGTTTATTATGGCTCGTTTTCCTTTCATCTTGTCAAATGTGCAAAATCATGCTGAAAGTTGCCACACTGTAGTAGAAAGCAATTACCTGATGAGTCTGGAAAATAATGAATGTTTCCACTATGTGTTTGCTATGGCTGCTAAGGTTTTACTGCATATTTTGGCAGCAGGAATGTAACTGCTAGAAGGATGAGTTATGGCAGTGGAGTGGAAGAGAGAAAAGTGTGTTGTTCTTGGCCTGCTTTCCACTGGAGCCGAAATGACCAACTGCTCCTTGCAGATGCCTGAATGACGCTCTCAGGACTGGCTGGCATTAAAGCACAGAGGGAAAAAAAATTAGAGGAAAGATGTCACATATCCAGGCTTATTGATGCAATCCTGTGGCTCATAAAAACATAACCTATTGCTCCCATGGCAGCCATTACCGTTAGCCCAATACACCAATATCTGCACGTCTCCTGTCTTTACCAACAGATATACACCCCCCAGAATACTATACTGCAACCAACATTTATGTACATTCCTAATGTATGGACATATTTATACATTTCCAATGTGCTCCCTGAAAGCAAACACATCTTTGCCAACACTACTGTACATATCACACCGTCAACCAATGACTAACACAGCATTTCACATTTGAAGAACTGTCGCTGATTAATCAAGCACATTTTCAAAATCATAGCACTGAAATACTTATGACTTATCCAAAAAACAATCTCACAGGACTGGATGAGTTTAGCCCAAATTCCATTCTGATCATTCTGTTTGATCGTTTGAAACAGTCATATAGTATAATTACCTAATGTTCAAATATTTAAGAAGAACAGTTCTGGGTTGTTTTATTTGTATAACTGATGTAGATATTTGCATTCTAATATCTAGAAAATTTTCATGGAAAAGGCATTTGATCCCTTTAAGAATGATGATTCAAAATATTTAAATACTTATATCAATAAATTTTATACAACAAACACAACAACATAATATTTGCATAGATTTAGCCAATGAGATACTATATTAATCCCCAAACGGAAATTTGGACTCTGCATTTAACCCATCCGAGCACTGAACACACATACTCACACTAGGAGAAGGGAGCAGGGAGCACACACATACCCGGAGCTGTGGGCAGCCGTGCTGCAGGCTGCAGTGTCCGTGGAGCAGTTGGGGATTAGGTGCTTTGCTCAAGGGCACTTCAGCCGTGGATGTTTCCTGCAGGTCCTGGGAATCAAACCGGAGACCTTTCAGTCACATCATAATTTAAACAGCAATAATAAAAATAGATAGAATCTGTCTATCTATCTAAAAGACTGTTGATTATCTGCAAATAATGTTTTGTTTCAGAAAGTTAATGTAAGTATTGCTTATTTCCATGACAAGTCATAACACAATTATTACAATTATTGCACATTCAAAAGTTAAACAAAAACTTTCATAACACAACAGGATTGGCTGAAATAGCCAGTGAATACGTAACTTTTCCTTTGAAATATCCAGAAGAGATATGCTTTCTACAGTTTGTGCTTGTTTATAGGATATGTTGTGATCATTATTAACCACTAAGAGTTTGTTAGGATATAAATAACTACAGAGATGAGAATAAATTTAGAAATAAATTTAATGAGAAAAGTAAAAGCGAAAGAAAAGGAAAAAGAGCAAGCACCACCACATGTACACCACCACAAATTGAATTTATATTTTGGTTGATAACTCTGTGATGCAATCCCTTACTGGGACAGCAGATGGTGCTGTGAAACGACAGGAGCAGAAAAAGAACTATTAGGAATTAATAAACGCTGGCTACAGCAATTTTGTTTCTGTCAACAAAACTAAACCAAAAATAAATAAATACATAAATAAATAAGATAAAATAAGATAAAATAAAAACTTTGAGAAAAGACAAGAGAAGCGCCTCACAGTCTTGTAATGTTATCACACGTGAAGTTCATTTTGAACTAAGAATTGAATTTGCAAACACATAACGCAAATACAAAGTACCTTTTATTATTATTATTATTATTAACCAACAGCTTAGCTACAATGATAAATACTGTTCTATTAATTTACAAAAACTGAACACACTGCCATGATATGCAAACACCAACTGATCTGAAAAACAAAAACGATACAGTAGGGCAAATTCATACCGCTGTAATCTGCATTAGACCTCCTCCATGGACCTCCAGTATTACTGGCTCTTGGTAGAACTAGCCCTTTTATACCAACCAAGAATTAGCTCCCTGTCACCCAAATCCTATCTTTAACCAGTGTAAAAGACAGGGAACAGCTGATGTTAGATAAGCATGAAAGGAGAGGTTTTACCAAGTTTTCCGCGTTACATGAAGGGACAGAGTACTGCCTATGGGAACTATTCATCATATTAATGCAGGGTGCCTCCAATGCTGTTCAGAACGTTCAAAAGGGGCTGGTAAAAAGGCTTTTTTGGATTTACTTAAGCAACATGTAATACGCAGCTACGTGGTGCTGCAGGACTATACGCTGTAAATCAACTGTAGAATGAAAGTTCGACATTTTTTCGAAGAAAAAATAAATAAAAATGGAAGTTTATGCTTTAAAACCATAGTTATTTAAAGCACATTAAGGGTGTATAGTTCGAGAGAGTGAAATGTTTCACGCTATATTGATTGCAGACAGTTTTGTATGACAGCGTTCGGTACTTTTAACAACCATTCACTGCAGAAATAGCAGCTAGTAGAAGTGTCTCATCGTCTAAATGGCCAAATGACGTATATAGCGCAGGCAACATCCCTGGAATTTAAAGAGGCCAAATGAAATATGATGTTCCCTGTAACCAAGTATTCACATTCTGACCGTGGTTTCGACCTTTTTTTCAACTCCTTTTATTTTTAAATGTAATTTATTCCCTTTTATTTAAGTGTTCTACTGTAGTTCAAAAACGCTCTCATTTTTCGACCAACGAGGCCTTCGAATATTTCTTTCATCAAAAATACATTTGAATGCCAATCAATGGCGGTTGTAACCAATCGTTTTTCTGTAAACTTCGACGTTGCTTGTGACAAACCAATCGTTGCCTTCGAGGGGCGCTCACAGTAGTCGGACGTCTTGCGTAGCTTCTGAGCCACAGAGCGTGTTGAAGGCAGTAGCTTGCTTACGCGCTGTAGCGGACAACAATGTCCAAGCAAGAGGTAAGATCGTTTTAAAATAAATATGGACTAAATCCCACTTTTGACAAGTATGAGTCGTTTTGCAATGTACGGAGTATGAATGTTTTTCTTGAAATTTCCCCATGTGGCCTGTTTTTAGCCAGCAAGCCGTTAGCTTACGCGTTAGCTGGCTGGCTTTAACGTACACCTTTGCCTATTGTCTTATTGTTTTCGTTTTGAGTACTCTGTCCTTCCTGCACGACGTGAGAAGTAACGTCATATCGTAGTATCATAAATTATGTGGATATAGCGAGCATGAATACTATCTCACTTGTGCTCTTTATGCGAGTTCATGCAAAGTCCTATCCCTACCGTTCCCGTATTCCATAGGGCGTGCTGTGGGAAGTAGGCCACATGGACGAAAGGTTTTTTCTTTTCCAGTATTGACGCCCTTGGATGTTTTAGCTACTGAATGCACGTTTTTCAAACTGTGTTTATAACCCCAGTTTTGCTGCTCGTCGCCTCTGCTGTGAGAGCGATAAACTGTTTCGTATTTAAACACTGTTTATTCCAGCGACTGGCCGCGGTCAAAAGATGGCGTCGTCATATTTGCCAAGACCGCTTCGATTGCACTAGCTAGCTAATTGGCTGTCTGGCTGGCGTATAAAAATAAGTTTTAGAAAGTCTGACTTGTGGTAGCTGGAGGTTTATGCATCCCGACACTGTCAGTGTGCGAAACTCACATGTTGATGGAGCTGAACGGTAGCTGAAGCTATTAAACAAAGCGTAGCTAATGCTAACTAGCTATCAGAATAAATTTTCAAGACGCTTACATCTTCAGTGCAGTAAGGCAGTTCATTGCAATGCTGAAGCCGGGATTTGCTCTTTTCAAACTAAATAAGTGTTTTGTTCGTAGACTCCTCGGGAGCCAGAGCAGCTCCGCAAGCTCTTCATAGGCGGGCTGAGTTTCGAGACGACGGACGAAAGCCTTCGGGCCCACTTTGAACAATGGGGAACCCTGACAGACTGCGTGGTGAGTGTTAACAAGTCCGTGTTATCGGTCGAATCTCTTTAAAATCCTATTTTCTATCCTCGGCAGTGTATTTTCTTGCCCATTTTAATCCAATATGCATTCGTGTTTACAGGTAATGAGGGACCCCAACACAAAGAGGTCCAGGGGGTTTGGCTTTGTTACATACAGCTCGGTGAGTGAAGTGGATGCTGCGATGGATGCCCGTCCACACAAAGTAGATGGGAGAGCCGTGGAACCGAAGAGAGCCGTGTCTAGAGAGGTGAAAACAAACAACAGTTTTGATGCTTTTATTGGTCCCATCACCATATTCTTGAACTATTCCTCCATATTTTTAGTAGTTGTTTGAATATTGTGATAAACTGTGTGCGTCTGCTGATAGCTGGTGGTATACTCACTGGCTATATACTCCGCTAAGAGAGAAGCTGCAGCCTCCAATTACAATTCAACAGTTTTATTCCAGTACAGAGCAGGTTTACAAAGAGGTGCTCAAGTATGTATGTGTGTGGTGTCCTCTAAAAATAAGTACAACAGGGTAGATGAATGTACGGAATTGATGTTCAAACAAATGAGGTAATAAGATACCATATAGTAGGTTGCTAAATCACGCAGCTTCAAGTTTTTGCTACTGGGCAACAGCCTATGAACACAAATGGAACATATAAACTCCAATAACCATGTGGCTTACTAGTGGTGCGAACAGCACAGAGGGAGATATGCTTCGGTAAATTGACTGGTGCCATAACTTGGATTAACCTTCAGGTTGACAGTAAATAAATGAACTACAAATTAGCAAATATGCATCCACAGAAAATACACCTCTATCAGTTATTATTACTAATTAAGCATCCTCTTTCGTGCAGCAGGTTTCACAACGGGACTACTGAAATATGTAAACTATACTGAAATCAAACTTAACAAAGGAGAGATGTCAACATGTTTACTAATAATTGCAACTATAAACACGAGTAAATTAAAGCACTAGTGTGTTTATCACTCATAGTATGTGCACTTAACATTTTTAGTGATGTAGACACAGTTACACAGCATCAGGTTTATGCTAGCTCGACAGGGGTAATGAGCAGCTCTGCTCATGTTGGGAGCTGACTACAGAATGAGCAGGTACACGTGCACGGGTCTGTGAGTCCAAGGAGTGACGTAATCTCACCAAGTCCAGCAGAGAGTATTGCACAAATATTCGTGTCAATATGTAACTATATGAATTTTTAATCCTTGTGAGAAGCAAGTGTATGTTTGTTGGTTTCTGTGTGTTGCCGTCCGTTTGTGCATTGAATTTGTGCAAGAAACAGAATACCAGTGGGATCAGAGATGTGTAAAAGCATGATATATTAACATATTTTCAATCGGTCATCTTTAAGGTACTTAAAAAAAATTTCACTATTTTTTGAATCAGGATTCATCCAGGCCAGGTGCACACTTGACAGTGAAGAAGATATTTGTGGGTGGAATCAAGGAGGATACTGATGAAGAACACCTGCGAGACTATTTTGGACAGTTTGGCAAGATTGAGGTTATTAATATCATGACAGAGAAGAACAGCGACAAGAGGAGGGGCTTCGCTTTCATTACGTTTGACGATCATGACTCTGTCGACAGGATTGTCAGTGAGTGAACAGAAATTTGTTTCTCTGAGTGTTGGCTAATCACAAAGACTGGTCAACTGACACATGACAGGAGTTGTCTAGATAAAAGAAAATTGTGGTCCTGTTTGTGATGTTATCTATGACTGACCAGTGAATACTTTGAATCCACAGTCCAGAAGTATCATACAGTGAATGGTCATAACTGTGAAGTTCGGAAAGCTCTGTCCAGGGAAGAGATGAACAGAGTTGGGATGAACCCAAGGGGTAAGGTGGCTCTTGGTAGATTCAGAATGTTACTACCCTCAGTAATAACAAATAAAGAGTCCTCTGTCTTGATGTATATCTATCTATATATGCCTATTGTCCATTCAAAAATAAATTTTTAAAATAATTTTGTGTTCTCCATCCTTTTTTTTTTTTACAGGAGGCCGTGGTGGAGGCGGCGGAGGGAACTTTGGTGGCAGAGGTGGTGGATATGGAGGTCAGTTCAGCTGCATTTATTTATTTTATTTTGTGTGCTTTTGTGCTTGTTTTCTCTTTTATTTTAACTGCTGTACTCTCTCTCTGATCCGTGCATTGTGTGAAAACCTTTGTTTTACACAGGAGGATATGGGGGAGGAAGAGGAGGGTACGGTGGAGATGGCTATAACGGTTACGGAGGAAACGGCGGTAAGCTCGGTTGTTGTTGCATTTCCGGTGACTACACCACTTCTGAGACGCAGGACAGATGTTGCAGAAACAACATTACACTTAGACCTGTGGATTGTCAGTATGGGAGCACTGAAAGGAAAGCACAGATTTTTTTGGATCCTAACTCTCTCCTCTGTCCCTGTAGGTGGCTATGGTGGTGGAGGTCCTGGCTACGGTGGTAACCGTGGTTACGGTGGTGGCGGCGGAGGTGGAGGCGGTGGCTATGGCAACCAGGGTGGTGGCTATGGAGGGTATGACAACTATCCTGGCGGTGGCGGAGGGAACTACGGTGGCGGTGAGTAAACTTGCAGCATGCATTTTCACATGAGGTCTTCTGTTAATTACGTAAAGACAAGTTTTGAAATAAGGATGCATTGGTTTCTCTTGTATGCTGGTAACTCATTATGATCATTTGGCTTGAGAGAGAAACGTGTTCGGTATGGCAGCATAGTCATAGCAGATGTTTGTGTTGTGTTGCCCGGGACCAGTTGGTTTCATTATTGAGTTAAACATCACAGGTAACTTTGGAGGAGGAGGAGGTGGTGGCGGTGACTACAATGATTTTGGCAACTACAACAACCAGTCGTCTTCTAACTACGGCCCAATGAAAGGAGGCAATTATGGTGGTGGGGGAAGGAGTGGCCCATATGGAGGTAAGCGTGTGTGGGAGATACGTCTGGGGTTTTTTTTTTTTCTTTTTTTTTTGTCGCATTATAAATTTTCACAGATCATCTGACCTGTTTGCTGTTCATATTGTGCATATAAAGTTAACTTCAAATTGAATGAACTCACTGCAAAACCTCTTGGTTCTTAAGCATCTTTTAAATGACAGCAGTTTGTCAGGCAGGTGTGCCCTTCGGGTTGTCCTGGGTAGTTAATGTAGCATTGGGTCAGGCAGTGTTGGTGGTAATCTTACGTCTACCCGTGATGCACTGTAGGTGGGTACGGCGGTGGCTCTGGAGGTGGTTATGGAGGTGGCTCTGGAGGGAGAAGGTTCTAGAAGCCAGGTAAGCACTGTCCTCTTGCTCCTCTGCTGAGTTGGTGGCTGTCATCACTTTCCACCAGTTAGTGTTCTTGGCTCATCCATATACCAGACCCCCTCTCCCTCACCCTCACGTGTCATCGGATCATTGGACTACTGACCTTGTCTCCTCTTATAAGAGATCGCATAATCTTTAGAGCCATTCTAGACCATGCTCTTATGTGAGTGCTTGTTGAAGTGTGCCATAAATGCGTGTTGAATTGAGTTCTGAGTATGGGGATCCAGTAGCAAACCTTCACCACTTGCAAAGCTCACTATCCAGACTCTGAGAAGCAAGATTTGAGGTGAAAATCAAACCCCTGCATTCTACAGTCTTGGCATTTTTTGAAATCACCCCCCTCTTGCCTTTTCTCCATGCCGTGAAAACAGCTTAGCTGACCTGAAGGTTTGCTTCTGCGCAGTTTTTTTTTTTTGTTTGTTTTTTGTTTGTTTGGTTTTTTTTCCCCATCCCCTTCATTATAGCTCTTAATGAAGAAAGCCAAAGAGAGGTGCAGTGTTTAACCGAATGTATGTTCCGTATTGTCCAACAGGCCACAGTACTTAGGAGAGGAGAGCCAGAGAAAGGTGACAGGGAAAGGAAGCAGGTTTACAACCTAGATCTGCCCAGCCACACAGCGTGGTGACGCTATTTACGTCTGCCAGATGAAGAGAACGTGTACAATAGGAGAGGAAAATCATGTGGGGAATGCAGGGGGGGGGGGGGGGGGGGGGGGGGCTTGGGGCAACTAAAACTTTTTTTTTTCCTGTCTAAACAGTGTCCTTAAGGACATTTATTAGTTTGTAGTTATTCCCTTATTGTCTGTGAAGTGTAAAGCATTCCAAGTGGGGTTTTGTGTAGGGTTTGGTTTTTTTTTTTTTTTTGTGTTGGCTTTTTCTTCGTGCCCTGAGGGTGTACTTTTAAATGTAAACCACCACCAATTAAGATTAAATAAACCGCTTTTCAGTTTTTTACGTAACTGTGTATTTCATGGATCCTTATGACAGCTCTTGACAGTAGCATCTGTTGAATCAGGGATGTAACTTGAGCAGGATGGAAGTTTGGCGCACACATCTGTGATCCATAAGAAGACCTTTTTAAATTAGTACATTGCCTAAATTTGGTTTGGGATGTATGCATGTATTTCGATTGATCAAATTATGAAAGAAGTGCAGAGTGAAAACCCTCCTTTTTAGTTTTTCAGAGTTACCTGAAAAATAGCTTTTTTTCTTAAAGTGCAAGGATCTGTTTGTGGGGAGTTTCTGGAGGGCAGGGAACAAAGCTGCTCTAAAAAGTGCTAGTTAAAGGCGCATTATTATACATAACCTTGGGTCGACTCATTGAGAGTTGGCAGCTGAGATGCTAGCCAATGAGAAGGAGCCAGCTTAAAAGGCTAGCCAATGAGAAGAGATGACTTTGAAGCTGTCCAAAGAAGAGAGGCTAGCCAAATGGAAGAGCCAGCTGAGAGGCTAGCTATTGGGAGACACCAGCTAAGAGAGAGAAGTAGCAAGATCTTCGCATGGAGCCAGAGAAGCAGGGGACAGCAGTCTTTTTGAGTACAGATGGTTGCTCTTGTGAGACTAGCAAGTGGCAGCTACAAAATTAAGGTATTTAAAATACCAGACTGGTAGGTAAGAGGAGAATTTTTAATCCGCTTTCATGTGTAAAGTCTTTGCTGTTCACACTTTGAAGATAGTAGTTACTGTTTTTTCTCATGCTCTACTCAGCCAAGGCAAACTTTGACTGCTTTGCTAGAACCCCCAATTTCTGGATCTAAGATACAGAGGCCGAGTGGTTCTATATCTAAATTTTTCCTATGTAAGGCAGCTGTAATTTCGGTAGTTGTTAGTGCATGAGCAGGTATTGTCTACGTGTCAGCTGTCAGCCTAAGTAGCAGCATGTAGTTGTGCAAATGTTCAGTGACTATCTTGAAAGCAACAGCTGTTGTTTGTTTCCTTCCTTCAGAGTTTTAAATGGGACGAATCTGTTGCCTCATTGCGACCAGCAGAAGCAAGTTAAGAGCCGTTCATCGAATGATGTGAAACCTCAGGTTTGTGCTTTCTTCAAACACTTCCACAATAACTTTATATTTGTTTGTTTGTAAAAATTGATCAAAGTGATTTTTATGTAGTTATTTTCATCATTATCTTTGCTTTTAACCAGTTTTGTCTTTTATTTCAGGGCAGTTTTACTGGTGGACCAAAGTGAGAGCTGCAGGACAGCTTTTGGAAAAAAATTGATTTTGAGGGCATTAAAAAAAAAAAGACTTTGCTGGCCAAACTGATCATCTTATCAGTGTGTAAGGTCAGGAATTAGGGGTATATGAGACTTCATATGGGAAAAGATCTTGCATAGTGTGTCGCCCTCATCTTACACTCCTGTCTTGTCTTAAATATATATATGTATGTATATATATATTTTTTTTAGAGATGTGTCCACTTTTTAATGTTTTATTTATTTTTTCCAGATATGATACAAACTGTTTTTCCATAAAATCTGAACTGTCGTAAGACAGTAATAAAATGAATGGAATGTTACACATACAGCATGTTGTTTTTAGCAGAAAATTATATTAAAAATTGAATTCATATTTTGTGTTCAGATCTTATTTACAATTCAAGCTCCTGCTTGTGCGACAAACTACACAGAGCCCTCTCCCTCTCCAGAGCAAGTAGTGTGATACTAATTGAATTTTTTAAAAATGCTCTGTAACAGCTTCTGAGATGTTGATCATCCTATTCCTTCATGCTCTCTTTTGATAATGTTGCGCCCCCCCACATCCTTACTAGTAAAGCACTCTTTGGTTTTCTAGAAGTCGGCTGCCATACTCTAATGGAATGCAAAATGTGTCCATAAATTTTAGGTCGTTGGGCAGCTTAACCTAGAGTTCAGGCAATAGGGGGGAAGCTGTCTGAATATAGAGGTCAAGACCGTTTATCTCGCCGAAGAAGAAAGGCAGGGTGAGGAGGAAAGGATGCCTAAAGGTTCTGGGCCTTTTAAAGAGAAACCAAATGTTCAGAGATACACAGGGAGCGAGCTTTTCACACCGACCAAAGAACACGCACAATGCTAGCACACTGACTGCAGCGTTGTGTGACAGGCTACTCATGCAGATATCTATCACTGATTGAAAATTTTGCAGGTCTCTGTGTAAGACATTAGCACAGATACAGATATTTATATCAGTCGGTGAGAGACAAGTTTATGAAACTCTTTGACAATTTAGCTTGCTCTCAGGCATGAAATATTCTCCTAATGCATTCATTATATTAAAAAAAAAACCTGGTTCTTAGTTGCTCCTGCTTCATCCTCCACTGGTGCCTCTCTCTGTTTTTACTGCCTCCAAGCTAGACAGTATGAAAGGCAAGACACGTGCTCTTATTGGCTACCCTCCCTTTCAGTTATCCGAAGGCCCGGAAGAGTTATGAGGTCCATAAAAGAGGCAGATAATGCATTGTTAACTAATTCTGTGTGCTTGGAGCTGATATATCCATTGCTCTAAATCTTGATGACTGTAATAAAAGGCAAATGGTAATGCTTTGTCTGGTGTTAGCTGAGCTCATACACTTTTAATGGAGAGGAAGCTAAGAGGGAGGGGCTAAGGGACACAAAGTGGGCTTGTGTTAGAGTTTTGAAGCGACACAGGTAATCTGGGATGTGTTGGTGACGTTGGAAAAAGAGACAAAGACTAGTTCGTAATTCTTCACATTTTATTACTGCAGTATTGTTTAATTAATGAACCTAAACAAAAAGCTCTCCGTGTGTAAAGAAAAGATTTAACTCTGTGTATAAAAAGATCAAGGCTTCAGAAAGGTGCGCTATGATGTGTTCCCGGAGTGAAAGAACAAAGCAAAACTAAATTAGGAGAGCTCCTGAGGTAAAGAAAAGGAGTTTGGAGTGAATTTATTTTATGAGGGTGTACATAATAGAAACTAAAATCTTAAAAGGAATTTACACGAAAGACCTGCTTTTGATTCTGCTTCCCTTTTTAAGCATATCTCTCACAGGTATGCTGTATTCCATGTCAAGAAAGGCAGAATCCTTCTGGGTTTAATTAATCTATTATATAGCTACATGAAATTTTAATTAGCTCATGGTAAGAATAAAGCTTGGGCTTTAATATAAAGATGGAAAATGTTTAACCTGGTGATTTTTTTAAAATGATTAATTTCTGTTTGCACAGGGTGGTGTGAGTTTAAGAAAGCATAATCTTCCTCTGAGCAGCTGTAATTCCCTTCTCTCCATCCTTTGTGTAGATAACACAAATGCCAACAGCTGTCAATTTGACTGATAGATCTTCCAAAGCAAGGCCTATGTTTGACAAAGCTAACTTTCCTGTGGTGTGAGAAATTAGCCAAGGGTTAGATGAAGCATAACTGCATGCCTCTTCTTCACCAGATGAACTAGTGTCAGTATGCATTTCTGCCAGCTTTTCCATGAGCTCAGTATCTCTTCCCAGTCACCACACATGTTGTTCTCAGGGACCCTGAGCAAAAATGCGATTCCTGATCAGGGAATGCAAACGTGGCAGTGTAGACACACTACGTCAAAAGTCAAGTGGAAGAATCCGGAATGTGCAGATGGAAGACATGCCCTGAAACTCCTTTAAACATTGTTCGCCAGCAATTCATATTTATTATCTCGTCAACCCGAGAAGTTTTTTTTTCCTTTGCAATAATTTGCAGCTTATACGTGTGAAATTGGTTTCTTAGATTTTATTTTTTTTTAAATCTACCTATATGTGTAGGTAACTCTCATGAACAGGGATTCGTTATGGAATATTATGTACTTACTGTATGAATGTGTTTGCTGTCTTTCCAACGTATTTTTTCATTTAAACGCCATTGTTTAGATGGTCATTTGCAGTTGGTGTTATCTTCTTCACATACATTTGGGCAGTGCTTATACCTGTTTGAATGCAGCAGCATGTTTCTAACTTGCCCATATGATGTCATAGTCCTGGACAAGGCTCAACATAGCTGTTACTGGTGTTAACCAGATGTCAACTGACAAGAAAGAACCTTGTTTAGAGTTGGTTTCAATCAGGTGTACTGTGCTGTACTTGGTTCATATTTCATATTTTCATATTTCTTGGTTCATCTTTTTCTATGTATTTCTATGCATGTAATCTTTTTTCTATGTATCATAACCAATGTTGACCATTGGTTCTGAGCAAAAAAGAGCTCACTGATGATAGTGATGAAGAGCAAGGTCAGACTTAGTCAGAAAATGTCATTGGAAAATGGAATTCCATCTTTTCAGCTTTGCTGGGTAGAGTTATGATGGCTGAATAAGGAACAGTCTCTACACCAAATCAGTGTTTCTCAATGAGTCACAGACCCTTGGTCAGCCATCAGAAAAAATTATGTGGACCACATTACAGAATAGGATCAAATAAGAAACGCTGAGGAGGAAAAACTAGCAAGACAGAAGTCTGCATGTTATTTAACATGAGGGTGAAAACACAAGTTTTAAAGACCAGAATGATTGAAACTGTTTGGGTAGCCCTCTATGGGGAGTTGAAAAGATGAAGTGCCTTTTAGCTTCAGGGTCGCACGCTGACATTTGATACGGAGGTTAATGGTTCTTTAAAAACAGAAATATGAACGGTGCTTATGAAATGACAGACTCTTAATGATTGCAGCAGTTTCTCCCTTAAGCATGTGCAAATGTGTGTCAGATGTGTTGCCCTGGCAACAGTAGCAGTAGTGCGAGTCTCCTGCCGAACACCTCATCCATCTGTTTCCTGTTTTGAGTGTCCAGAATCAGCAGGACAAAAGTGACAGACAGGAAATGACCCTGTTACTATCAGCAGGGGGAAATCGTATGGGGAGAACAAGGAAAAAGAGAGGGTGTGATGGGTGAGGAAAAACCAAAGAAATTAAATGAGATTGCGGGCTTTGTGATCTCCAGCAGAGGGCAGACGGTATGGAGGGACGGTGGGAAGGTGCGATCAGGGGATGGTGTGAGAAAGTAAGAATAAGTGAGGAGGGGTAGAGTGATCACGATCACGAGCGGGACAGAGAGCAAAAAAAAAAAAAAAAAGAAAAAGAAAAAGAAAAAAAATCCTCCGAGACATACTAAGACATTTTTCACGCTTCTGTGCGGTGCAGTATGGAACAGTAGTGTGATCGGAGATAGAAGTAGGCTAGTTGTGCTGGCATTTGAATGTACGCAGGGTTTTTCTTTACCCATTAAATGACTGTGTGCATTTTGCGTATTGTCATTTCGCAGTTTTTAGAGTCTCTTTATAGAGAATTGCGTTGGAACTGCGGTAGGTCTCACATCATAATAATTTCAATACTTTAGGTGCCAAAATCTCATATAACACTTTGTCGCTTCAGACCGTGTTTTGCATCAATTTCATACTGTCCTAAATAAGTTTTCCGAGTTATCCAGATGTGTATTACTATGAAAGCGTCGGTTCATTCTGAGGTTTTCCAACTATGTTTCGGGGAAAAAACCCAGATTATGGAAATTTGGAGTCAGATGCAGTTACAAAGGCCGCCCACAATATGTAGTTTATCCAGATGTGTATTACTATGAAAGCGTCGGTTCATTCTGAGGTTTTCCAACTATGTTTCGGGGAAAAAACCCAGATTATGGAAATTTGGAGTCAGATGCAGTTACAAAGGCCGCCCACAATATGTAGTTTAATGTAGTTACAAAGTTCGTCCACACGATGTCAGCAAAGTGCGAGCAGATTCTGTGTTCTCGCACACAAGGTAACCCTACAACGCTGCGTATGTTTCATTACATTAAGGACAATGTAAGTTGGGACAGTGAACAGGACCGGTCCCTAGTAAGACAATGCTCAGTTAAAACATTTTAGACACATTGTCATTAAATTCTATTTGGAATTTTTTTCTCTCAGATTTCAGTCAGATATGGAATATTGTAGGACCTGTCCGACAAATTATCTAAATGAATTAAAGAGAGAATGACTAAAATATTACTTTAGATTACTTTAGAGTGCATTGTACATAATATTCTTCCTTCAGCTGTCATGTTGTAATTACAGGTCCCTCTCAGTTCAAAGTTTCTACCCAAACATGGATACAGCATTTCTTGGTGTCTTTTTAAATCTTACTATTGGTGATTTCAATAAATAAATAAATTAATTAAAATGTCATTAAACGTGGCTGGGGTGTGAGGGTTTTCATACATGCTGTATAGCGTTATTTTCATGCATTTCCCCCGTGAATACTGTTAAGATTCAGTTCTTCATTAATAAGTGTTGCAAAGTAAAATAAGTAAAGAAACACACACAAAGGTGTACAAAACCTTTAATGAGCCTTTTGACATTCTTAAATTGCAATATCCCTCTTTTCTTAAAGATCGTTTTCCTTTTGCTCAGAGTCTGACACTTGATCAACCAAACTACTTAATGCAAGATGCAGTAAAAGTTCCACAAGGGGGCGACAGTGTGCCGATAAATTGAGATTGACAGCTGGAGGCACTTTCTGGCTTTTCAAACTCTTCATTGTCTAATTGTTAGTTTTCCGGGTTCAGGGTGCAGGATAAGGAAGGACGATACTTGAAATATCACACAATTTGCATTTAATCTGATCAAACCTTTTACCAGTTACTGATGCCTTTTTGAGATTCTGATATACAGGCACATATGAAAAACCTGGAGTGTGGATGCTTCATAATAATGGCACTGAAAGCTATGGAACATGCTGGAATATGGCTTGGGCTGAGTAAAATATGTTAGTCATTTATCAGAAAAGTATTTGTATCCATTTTTTTCCCCACACAGACATAAAATTATAATGAGGGAAGTCTTCAAGTCTTACAGCACTTTCACTTATCAACTTCCAGGCGATAATGACATCAGTGGTTTTGATTATTTGCACACACTGAATGATCTCATTCATCACTACAAATGTCAGCGTGTATCCACAGCCAGTGGATTCAAGTTTATTCATTCTTTTATTTGTTTTTAAGCAGGCTTTCATTACTGATTTCGCTAGTGAT
Organism: Chanos chanos; assembly: GCF_902362185.1. Classification (NCBI taxonomy): domain Eukaryota; kingdom Metazoa; phylum Chordata; class Actinopteri; order Gonorynchiformes; family Chanidae; genus Chanos; species Chanos chanos. Next base: position 29,458,792 of record NC_044500.1, read on the forward strand.
GTAAGCTTGGGTAATTGATTTAGTATTTTACACCAGTGTGTGACTTACTAGAAGATGTTTGTGTTATGTATGAGGAAAATGTTCATTCCACTTGCTTTCAAAAGAGAAAATGTGTGTGTGTGTGTGTGTGTGTGTGCGTCTGTGTGTGCGTCTGTGAAAGCATATTTGTGTGTGGGTGGCATGTGTAAACACGTGGAAGTGTGTGTGTATGCGCGCGTGTTTATGTGTCTGTGAGTCATGTGTAAGCATGTATGTTTGTGTGTGTTCGCTGTGTAGCATGTGTAAGCTAGTGGAAGTGTGTGTGTGCGTGTTTGTGTCGTGTGTGTATGTGTGTGTGTGTGTGTGTGTGTGTATGGCATGTGTAAGCGTGTGTGGTAGCTGAGTCTAAGCATCTGTTCTGCCTGGAGCCTGCGGCACTCTCACAGAGCAGGAACGAACTGTCTGAGGACTTCTCGTCCCCCCAACTCTGCTGCCAGTTCCCCCGTCAATCCACAGGTCTCATCAAAGCCCAGCCACGCCCCAGACCCTGGGCTCAGGAATGAAGCCACTGCGACGCTGAAATGTAGCAGGGAGTGGGAAGGTTTCTTCCTTCAAGGGCTGTGCAGCCTGATGTTGTCACTCATGAGCTCCATTCTTCACAGAGTGTTTTAAAGTGAGAGCATCCCTTACCCGGGGTGACCTCTGTCTGAATCTGCCTGTTCTCAATGAGTAAACCACCTGTGATGAAAGAATGATATGAGGGCAAGTTTCTTCATTTTCTCCTGTG